>NC_051124.1:86465-386465 GCF_014839805.1 Manduca sexta
GGCTTTTGCTACGTTTTGATTTCACATTTTCAAAACATAAGCGTATTTTTTTTTTTATTTTAGGTTCAAGAATGCAGAGATTCATAATGAGTTCAAAGAGAAACTTCGTCTACAGAAGGAGAGGAAAATTAATGAGTACAAAGAGGATATACTGAAACTATGGGTAAGGAACGCAATTATGCACCGAATATCCTAAAAAAAATTACTTTATATATAGAAACTCAGCAAAAACTATTTGTACTTCCTTAATCACCTCATGTCACTTTTATTTCTTAAGCTAGGTTTAGCAAGCGATTGTTACCATGTAGGTAAAAGATCAAGGCAAGCTGACTGCAAGTTTTGATGCTTGACTTGTTGCGAGTCGCTTGTGTATAGTATTACTTATAATATTGCCATTGAAATTCATGTGCGATATCAGTGGCAAAGGGTGAAATTTTTTGAAAGAGAATCATTACTAATTATCGGTAATAATATACATAAATACGGTTTGCAAATCGTTCTAATAATAATCAGACATTACATTAATTACGAAAAGAGAGCCGGCAGGATTCAGGTTATATGGACCCTACGCAGTTCTGTGCTAATAATGCTAATGCTAATCTAAATTTCCTTTTATGATATCGTTCCTTGTTGAGTCTAAACTTTAAGCGTTGTTGGTACAGAAAGAGCGTTCAGACCGCGAGGCGCAGGAGCGCGCCGACACGCGCTACTTCTACGGGGAGCTCGCCGAACAGAAACTCAGAGACGCCGACAACAAGCTGCTCACACACGCCAACAAGTTGCTCGAGGAGGCTGCCAAACATGGCCGCCCGGACTTTGCCTTGCATAAGGCTATTGACGTAAGAACTATGTTCTTTATTGCTGTATAAGAAAATCAAGTAGATCATCAGCCGAAGTCTACTGCTGAATATAGACCTCCCCTAAAAATTTTCAAACCGACCTGTTGGGGGAAGCCCACATACATAAGGACCTTTATCTAGTAGTCTACATGTATTCCAATAACATTGAAATTAGAAGCTGGTTTATCCGGAGATTCTAAAACAAACAAGTATCAGGTCAATTACTAAAATTCCAGTGGCCTAATATCTACCACATCTAGTGTTCGTCATAATTTTACCCTTTCCTACAGCAGCTAGCTCCTAGTCAACATCAATGCTGGATTGTTTGTTCATTCCCCATCGACCACTGAACAAAGCCACGTTTTGCTCCGCAGCGTTACTGCAAGCTGTACCGCCTGTACCCGATGCCGGCGCTGCCCGCGTCGCTGCAGGAGCACCACCCGCACTACGCGCCGTGGGACGGCTCCGCGCCCGACCCTGGTACGAGGACCCGCCGCCGCCGGGGCAGGACGCTGCAGACACGGGGGCCAAGAGGGACGGCATGCAGGACGAGAAGGTAAAACATAGAACGTACATTCTGGTGCAGTAAATTAAAAGTAATGTGCGTGCATTAGCTTGTCTAACTATTGTGACATTGTAAATGAAAGGCCTGAAGAAAACAATTACAGAAGATGTATTTGACAATTAATGGCAAAAAAGTAAGCCCGAAGTTATTTATTTGTTACAAGTGAAAGGCTGGTGGGTAGTTATATTAGAGCTTCTTTACACTCACAATATATTCGATTCAACGAAGTACAATATAGAAAATATCAACTTATACTTACGACTCTACTAGCCGGCGTCGTCAAAGCCAGAGTCGAAGAAACCTAGCAAGGAGAGCAAGCCAGAAGAGAACGTGGCCGCATACAAGCGAATCGGACCTGCGAACGGATTGCAGCGACGCAACGCACAGGTTCGTATCCAATAACCAA
Source organism: Manduca sexta (assembly GCF_014839805.1). Lineage (NCBI taxonomy): Eukaryota > Metazoa > Arthropoda > Insecta > Lepidoptera > Sphingidae > Manduca > Manduca sexta. Next base: position 88,276 of record NC_051124.1, read on the forward strand.
TTATATTTACCTACCTACTTACTACCAACTAGCTACATCTATATCTACCTACATTTATACATATAATTTCTACTTTCCATCACTAGTCTCTAAAAATACCAATGTTTGTATAATTACTCGGTACTCTCCTTAAGAGATATTTTTTTTAAGAGCTTACTATACCGAGAAAGGAATTGGTAAGTTATATCGACATAATTTAAAATATTGTAGTATATATGATATAATGGCCTAATTTATGTACGATCTAAATCCATATCTCCAGATCAATCCGACTGAACAGAACTGAATAGAGGTGGAGCGTTACGGTCTCATACCTTATTTTAGTAGGATCGATCTATAGATAACGATCAAGATCGTTTATTCGCAATGGTTGTTCTAGCGTTATTTGTTTCTGACAAAGGATAGGACTAGGTTATAATAGGACTACTTTTATTTTCCAGACGGATCTGTTGTTGCCGTCGATCGTGACAATCCCATGCAAGACGGAGCAGTGCCGCTGTGACCTCAAACACAAATGAAACTGCGCTTTTACAAAATATTTCTTTTTAATCATTTATTCGTCAACTTTAGAATTTTTGTCTATTACAGAGAGCGTTACATGGCACTTGCATGTGTGTGACTAGAAAATAGTGGTTTTGTGTCAAAATGTTTGTGTAATAAAGCTCATCGGGTTTCAACTTAAATTTACATTTTTTACATCTAGCACTTAACTAAATTCTTTGGTCGTTGTGAGTGTAGATACGTACGATCCCGTGGGATTTACAACATTCAGATATCCTAAAATTACATACATTACTCTTTTACTTCATAATCAACAAAATATACATCGAATTTTCAAAGCAATGAACAAGTACCTTTGATAATATGGTGCAACTAACTATTGTGCGATTTTGTGCTCTATCACTCTGTACATAGCGACTGGAATCTGATAAGCACGGCTACGTAATACTATCCGTTTGCTTTGGCTTCATACGGTGTTTATTGTCTATGGTTTGTTGGAATAGACAACCCGCTGTTGTTGACTTGAGGTAGACACCTAATAAAATATACAAAAGTATTAACAGGTTTTTCCTGTGTACAATGTATCAATTTACTTCCAATTAGTTTCTAATAGCTAAATTGTTGAAGACACTAGAGACGAATCATCTCACCAAAATTGCTTTTATTATGTCGTCTTTACAAGTTACAACCTCACAACTGAAATTTAACAAGTAATACAACTACATCCATAAATACTTCATATAAAATATTAATCAACAACAGCGAGTTGCTTACAAAAATTAGGAAACTTATAACTCTTAAAATTTCGCAAGACACATACATAAGTCACAAATGTTACGAGATACGCCGAATCAATTCAAAACACGTTGGAAAAGAAAACAATTTTATTTTTCTAGAAAAATTAAAGCCAAACTAAAGAGGTTTCGCAAGTTATAACCGCTTTTCTTCGTATTTTGAATGTTTTCGATGAATCTCATCAATTTACGGAACGTTCGAATGTATCGGTCGTGTCGAGGCTAGTCGTGATGTCGCTTACTCTTAACAATGTGCGTGAAATGGAACGTGATGTGACGACGGCAGATATTCTTACGTAAAATTTGGAACTATCGATATTAGAAACTTTATTAGTTACATTTAATATAACGACGCTGAATGAACAATAAATATTATAAATTGTAATAACAACCTATATCTATAACGGCAATATTTTTTAATCGGTATAAATTATTAAATTGGTACATAAGAAGTTTGTTATATTATGACGTCACAGCACGTTCCGTTCCACGCATTCCAGACTTACACTAACTTGTACTTTCGTTATTTAACATATATAAAAAAGTAAAACTAATCTAGTATTATGCTAAACATGGCATGAATTTGCGCTGGCGTTCCCTACGCCTGTTATCCTAATATTTACAACTACTCTTTACAAATGTCCGTTTTAACATATTTCTGTTGTAGAAAAATACATTTTCTGAAACATTAAATACATAACTTTCTAATATATTACTATTTTTTTGTTTAAAAGAACTATTAATCAACATTTCAGAAGTGGTATAATTTAAAGCGAATTCTCAATCGAAAAATTATATCTAAAAATCTAAAACTAATCGTTCGAATGCTTCGTCATAACAATTTAATGTCAATAAATCTAAATATATACAAAAGTGGGTGTCTAGTAAAACTTACATACATAACAAAATCTTTGACACCAAAATATTGAGTATACATTCGGCCACAATTAAATTTTTCATCACTTAAACAATAATAACAAAAAAATACTATAAATACATATTCAGTAGAGAGAAATTTGTAAGTTATAATTGTAACATATAAAAAAATAAAAAAGCACGCCCAATTGTTTATGCGTTTATCAATAAGAAATGTCAAATGAAAATTTCGTCAATATACTTTCGAAAAAAAATTACTTATATAATAGCCGAATGTATTACTCAATGAATTGTTCGAGTAAATTCTGAATTAGCGAAACATAAAAGAGAAATAACAGTTTTTTTTTTATTAAAAAGGCAAATTATAATAAGATATAGAAAAGAAAATATTTTCAATAGCCATAAAAATTCAGAACCAACTCGTAATTATTACATAAATTTACAACTATCAAAACAATTAGGCGGAGTTATAAAATGAATACGAACATGGAATTGTACATCTCCGGCTTAAATGAAAAAAAAAAAAAACTCTTAATAACTTCTAACAAATAAATTAAGTAACACCAGAATACAATCCGTTTGGCACTAGTCTAATACTTGAGATAACTGTACGGAAATGCATTGACAAAACAAATGCTGGTAGCGGTGTTTTCATACAAAAAATTAACACTGAATGACATGGGCAAGATCCTACAGGCGTTTAATTAGGCCACTTTGCTGAGTTATTATAGAAAAAAGTAAAAAAATCATCCACATTTTAGAACCTGCTTCTAAATATTTTCATGTTTCATTCTTTTTATTTTTGAAATTTGTATAATGAAGTATAAAAAAGTACATATTTCGAACTTTTACCATTTATGTACTTGACTTTTATTTCAGACTCGGTTATTATTCGACAAGCAATAGGTTTTGTAAATATCTATTTATATCGATAAAATTAAATCCTTTTTGAAAACGTCAATTGAAGAATAGTAGTTTTGCATGAAAACACTAGCACGAAACTCCATCACGATGACTACATGTATCGATCGACTGTACAGCAGTGCAGAGCCCACGGTGCGCGTGCGCAGGTCAGGGCACGTCGCGCGAGTGCACGGCGCGCTGCAGACAGCGCCCCACCAGCTCCAGCTTGCTGAGGTACGCGCCCGCCTCCGCGCCGCGCGGCGAACTGTGGCTGCAACGCAACACAAACTGTAAACATGTCACGGCTCATCACTACAACTTCCCGTGTCATCGCCCATTCCCCTAATTACACTCATGACTATATTCATGGTTCTCCTTTTCATCTTTTATTGAAAGTTATACCACTAGGTATATAATAATGAGATATGTATAAAACTGAATTGGTGTAAAAAAAAAATGGTGAGCTAGCGAAATGTCAAAAAAAATCTGAAATTGAGATTTGATATTTGGACGTCCAAAACTTGGCCTTACCTCAATATGAACGGATCATCTCTCGGCGAGTTAGGATACGGTGACCGACGGATAAAGTCCACTGTAAATAAACATGACAATGAGCAACAATTTAAACTACTTATGTAATAATGCTATGTTATAATTTGTTTTTATGTAAGTCAATAGTGTAAGGCAATTGTTAGTTGGTAGTTGGGTATAATTATTTTTGAGTTTGAAAATACTCACTGTGCGGTGACCCCGGCGTGCCCATAGCGAGGTCTCTACGTAGTGACTGTCGCGGCGCCGTGCTCACGTTCAATTTAGTGGGGGTTTGTAGTCCTTGACCTAGGTCCTGTTTGGTACTGTTGAGAAATTTCATTAAATATTTACTATTACAAATGACAAATACTGTTATGGATTTCTTGTATAAAACAGTGATTTCTGTATTTTTTTTAACATAACATATTAGTATAATATTGTGATGTAAGTTATAGAGAAATTATATGAGAGGAAAATCGTCGTTATAGGACTCTTTTGGTTTTAAAAATAATAGTATATAATGTGCGAATGATAAAAGCGTGAAGGAGAGTAGTGTTAGGGGCGGTCCGTACCCGCGCGAGGTGTCGGCGCGCAGCAGCGCGTTGGCGGAGAGCGCGCGCACGGCGCCGCGCCGCCGCACCAGGAAGCGCGCGCGCAGCGCCGCCACCACCGCGCGCGCCACGCACCTGCGCACGCACGCGTACGTCACCACTTGCACAATACACTACCAATACGTATTACTGCAGCAATATACAATGATTTTCAAAAACATTTATACCCAGTAAAACCACTCACCTAAAGCGATTTTTGCCGCGACTCCTTGGTGGAGCGGCAGACGAGGGTAAACACAGATTCTTCTCGAGTTGCGTGTACCCCTCCAGCACGCGCTGCAGGTACCTCTTCTGCCACACCAACGCCTTGCGGTAACTCTCTAATCGTAGGCATCGACCGTGCAGATAGCGTATCTAGTAGAAGAAAAATGATTATAACTTGGTTAATAATTCTTGATTGATGCCGTATTATAATAATAATCGCTTTTATAATACATACTAAATTACGAACTAATACAGCAAAGCATAGTAGAAGACAGACAAAATATATTTATAACACCATAAACTTTTGATCAATATCTTTTCCTGTTTAAAAGTTAAATTATATCGTATAAACATATTATAAACTTCTATAATGTTAATGAGTTAAAATCAATTTACAAATATTCATAATCTTTAAATATTATCCGAACATTCACGTAAGAAACATATTTACAATTTTAATTATAAGAACTTTTCCAACGAAATGTGCTATATATGTCCTGCTTGAAACCTTGACCTTCATTCACACAAACAATTAAAAAATCAAATCAAAATTAGAACACATGTGACATCCGTTTGAAAACGTCACTCGCGCCACCGCGACAGCTCGTCGCATCGCGCGCGACACACAACTACAAACTGCACCACCAGGCGATACCATGAGAGCGTAGACCAACCGACGGGAAACATGGAGCCGAATAAGAACGACGCGGTGAAATTGCCAGATATGATGTGAGTTCCGAAACTTAACTTGTGTCACTTCTTTGCAATGTGGTCGACAAAGTCGATGGCACAAGAGTCATACTCGTGTGCAGCTTGTGTGGACTGGTTTATTTACTTTGGTAAATTTTTTTACTAACTTCAAGTCGAGTTTATTGTACATTTTTGTTCTGTTGCAATAATAGCATAAAACACTGATGCCCACCAAACGAACTATCCCATATATCAAATTTGATAGATGTTTTGATCCACCGATATAGTGCATTAGCTCGTTCTGCATCTAATTTTATTTCCTAACATGCAGCATGTGCGGTGACCACCCGTCGTTCACAAAGACGGAGCTCAACGCGATGGAGTCCAAAATAGAAGCCAATAGGGATAAGGAGAAGAATACCATGTCACGCACGCGGATATCTCCTACGGTAATATTCACATACTTTGTTTCTCGTTAAGTATATCAGTGTGAATTTAATATTATGTTTAAGGCGCAAAATGTAGTATTCCAAGAACTGTAAAACTAGATTTTTTTTAGGCAATTGAAATGTGCAGAAACCACAGATACAATGTATTATTCTGTGCAGTCAAAATCTCTTCTCAATTAATGCAAGTTTACTGAGAGAGCACTAATATACAATTTTCAATGATATTTGTTTCCAATGTTCATCATCTGATTAAACAAAATCTTGGTATGGTACGTCAGTCGTCCCGCACGGAGGCGGGCGAGCCCCGCACGCGCGCGGCGTCGGAGCACGCGCTGCGGCTGCTGGCGGCGCGCCGGCGCGTGCGCTCGCTCGAGGTGGTGCAGCGGCCCGACGTCAGCATCGCCACCGGCAACACGACGCTCGTGCAAGGTGCCCACCACACACACTACTGCTATTGGAACTGGCACTGTTACTACAGTATACGCAGGACCGAATGTTATACGACATATTTTGACATTGCATTACTAAATAAAACCACAAGTTTTATCTTCTTAAAAAATAACACTTTCAAATAAGTTACTCGAACTTTATACGTAAAATAATAAAGTATAAGAGAATTCGTCGCAACAGCAACATCACACTTTCAATCATAAATACACGCACATGCCATATTCGCACTACACAAAAAATCGACAAAAAAACTTAGGAAGTAAAACCGAATTTTTGATGAAAAAATTAATTATTCATAGATCAATTTTGAATCTGACCAATCGAAACAAAGGTTTTTTTGAGACGTTCACAAATCGCTTATTTTAATTGGTTCTTTCACGAATTCGAATTGAAAATTGAGGTTAATCATTGAAAACGACTGTAAATCTAACAAGTTGTGTCAACCAAGACAACATTTATATTTCCAGCGGCATTGGGCACATTCCGCTGGCCGCCGTACTTGTTGGCGATGTGGGTGCTGGTGCTGGTGCTAACGCACGTGCTGCACTGCCTCGTCGGGCTGCTCGAGCGAGCTTTACCCAGCCTCAGGTATACTATACAGTACACACCCAATATCCGAAAACCTGGGTATGGGTAATGGAATTACCTAGAGAGGATGTTCCGTAGCTTAAAAACATTTAGAAACTGAATTTCTAATGTATATATTGGGTTCTACGTTAGCTAACAGATAAATTCTTGGAGACCAACAGTTCCTCATTGTGTCATGGTTAAAAAAAACCTTTTAATCACTTTTATTCTAGAAAATTCTGCCAATACTTCCGAGCGTGGGCGGAAGACTCGTGGAGAACGGAAACCGATCTCAACCACCGACTGTACCCGATGGGGCTCGCCTGCCTCACCGGGCTACTCTACACACTCTACTTCGGCCTCTATGCGTTGTACTGCATCGCCGTGTGGGCCATAGAGCCACTCTGCTCCGAGATGGAAAACAAACACAGCTCTAGCATCATAGAAGAACCAAAAATAACCAACTACGTCGAGGAGGTCAACAGCAAAGTAAATTCTAGTATCAAACAGTAATAACGGGAATATTTATGATTTTATTTATACAAACATTTTGATATCAAATTTATATTTACAATTTTACGAGAAATAAACGAATTAGAAACCATCTTTATTGAGTTTTATTAGAACAAAAATGTATGATTATTAAGCAACAGAGCTTGGAAAGTCTCTGAATGCAATAAGATAATATTAATTATGAATTACCCAATACATGAGTGCTAAATAAATAAATCAACATCATCTAAACCATATAATTATAGGCTTTCTCCTCGCTTGGATATCTATAAAATCTTTACAGAAAGCTGTGAAATAACTAAATCTTATGGGTCGCATACAAAACATATCTCCTCGCCGCCCTTATCCACTTGGATGAAAATCCTGGACTGGACCTCGTCATAGTAAAACTTTCCAGGATCGAATTTTCTAAGATGCTTTTAGTTGTTAATACTGTTATGAGGATAAAGTTACCATAAACCATTTACATCATCGATATTTAGATACAATTACAACAAATTGTAAACTTATTTAAATTTTTTAAAGACATATCGATAAGCTCGCTCCCTATCACATCACGAAACGGAACATATACGACGAAAAGTATATAAATCAAATCTCTGGTCACACCTCTGCTACACCTTCGATGATAAAGACGTGATGTGTGTGAATAAACTTACCGCCTGCTCCTTCTCGTCAGGGGTCTTGGACTGCTGCAGCTCGGCTTCCAGTCTCTCGACCTTGGCGATGAGCTGCTGCTTCTCACTCCTGAGGGTGTGCAGCTCGGGGCTGGCGGTGTCCGCGAGGCATCGCTTCAGCGTCGCTATCTCGCGCGCCAACTCTGATTTGTGCGTTTGGATTTCGGTCTAGAAGATGAAAGTTGCCGATTGTTTGGTTAATAGTCAATTTTGAACAAGGGTGTCATCGTATACATACGTAATAAGGACCACTTAAAATCGCCACAATGCCAATAGGTGTATTATAGATATTTAATCACTCAGACGTTACATCAGTTTTTGATAACTCGGTACCCAAGTAGAACTAGTTTATTTATAGCATAAATCGAAATCGATATTTAATTTGATTGTTACTAGTAATATATACTGACGAGTGCGTCGTTGATGGGTTTCTGTCGTGCAGTGGACGTGAGTTTCTTCTCTAGCTCCGCGATGGTGGCGCTCTGTGTGCTGAGTAGCTCCTTGGCGCGAACCAACTCCACGCTTGTGTCATGTTTTTGTCTGCACAAGTAAGATAAAGAAACACGATTAAAAAATGAATAAATCCAGTACAGTTTGAAATTTTGTAACTGCTAATAATCGTCGTTACTATTTGTCGTTTAAATCTTATACCATTTTATAACATCTTGAAAAAATATTATATGGTTCAACATTTATTAACGACCCTCCAACTTATCGTGTTTGTCATGATTTTTAGAGAACATTTTCAATGATATAATTGTATTGTTATTTTTATGATCAACGTATAACTGCAATTCAAAATCAAGTAGAGTCGTCAAATCATAAGCGGGTGCCTACAAATCAATATAACACTGTGAGGTGGGCTGACCTCTTGATCTCTGCGAGTTCGTTCCGGAGCGCGTTGCACGCGTCCGCGCGTGCGTCGAGTTCGCGCTGCGCCTGCAGCTTGCTGTGGTCGAGCATGGCCTGCAGGTCCTGGCAGCGGCTGCGCTCCACCTCCAGCTTCGACTTCAGCAGCGACACCTCGCCCTTCAGACGCTCCATGTTTTCAATCTGCGCAGAGATAATATACAGTGAAGATAGTGGTTTGTCTTATACAAGGTTGTTGCATTAAAATTCTGGATATATCTTTCAAAAGTAAGTAATAAAATGTAGTTTCTTCTCTCAAAAACCTAAGAGTAGCGGTGTTTGCAGGTGTCATTAATCGCGTTTCGATTTTTTACTCACAATATAAAGCCAAATATCGAAGAAGAACGAATCACGACAAGATAAAGTGATGAGGTGAATTCTTCTTCCTGCCTTATCCTTATTTAATACGACTTTAATTCTATTATCTTTCATATATACATCGCCTGACACTTAATTTTTGATTTACGTTATTACGTTCGAAATGTTGAGCATACCTCGGCGGAATGCGAGTCAGTCCTATGTCCGGCGCTGGCGAGCTGGTGCTCGAGCGCGGCGAGCCTGGCGCGGAGAGGCGCTGCGCCTGCTGCTGCAGCTCCACCTCCGACTGCATGGCGCTCTCCAGCCGACGCTTCAGGATCTGGATCATGTTCGAGTCCTGGTTCTGGACAACCAACGCGCCTTATGAATCAACCCATACCACAAACACACGTCATCCACACAGTCTATAAGCTCCGAATACATTGTAAGTATCTTTGTGAAAACACGGATATAGGAATGATAAACACAACTATATAGATAACTGAATATTGGTTATAGCGCCATCTGACGGCGCCGTGTAGTGGTAGTGGTACCTGCAGCGTGTCGGCGGTGTCCTTGTGTGCGTGCAGCAGCAGGCGCAGGCGGCCGGCGTTGTCGCGCTCGGCCTCGTAGCGCAGGCGGTTGGTCTGGCTCTCAGTCGACAATTTCTCACGAACCCTGACGAGTACAACTCTCTATTAGTGATATATAGTAGTATTAGGAGTAGTATCAAAGGCGCAACTAATGCATTCGAAGTTCGACTAGAATATTTTCTCTTTATAATAATGATGGCACGCAAAGTCCTATCACGACGTCATAAGATCTCACACTAATTTCAATTAAATTTCTTATAATGCTTCTATTATTAAAAAAAAATCTCTTCCGTAATTGTAAATTCAATTCTAGTATTTCACAGGAAATAAATTTATATTCTAATCCGTGGGACGAAAATAAAAGTGAATTACCACAACATTCTCAAAACATAAATTATCTTTACATCAAACTCAGTTATAAACATTTTAGTGCGTACATTTCTTTGCCCGAAGCTTTTACTAAGGAAAACAAACCCTGTCAAACGGTTTTGTATGAATCACGGCATGATTCGATGCGTCAATGTTGTTCCAACATTTTTTGTGTACATCATAAATTATGTTTATAGCTTGTTATTGCATTAGATACGCGAATTGCGCACGTGTGCGGTGGCTGTGAATGATGGAAGCTTATTTATCTATATCTTTTCCATTTTTGTCGTTCCGACGTCTTAAGACTGTATGTATTTGCTTTCAAATGAGTAAAAAATTGCAAATTTTTCGATCCAATAATTTACATTTGCACTACCTAAAATTATTTTATCTTCCAGATATTTGGTAGATTTGATACTACTTTAATAACTTACCTATTCCAGTTCAGTTATAAGAGCGTCTTTGTCGTTCAGTCTTGACTCCAAGTTGTCCACTTGCATCTGCAGCTTTTCGTTTTCACTCTTCAGTCTGTTGATCCTGTCTGATGACGTTGAGTGTATGGAACTTGACGACCTGAATGACGATAAAATTGTTAAGAAACAGATGAAATAGTAGATCCGCTAAGTCTTTGACATGAATCTGGGACTTAATTGTGGTAATTTACAATTTTATAGAAAATAGTTGTAATTAATAAATAAAATAACAAAATAACTTACTTGGATGTGTTTAATGCGAGAGGTGGTATGTCCTCGTGTTCATCGCTACTCGCTGATAATATCTGTGAAAATTATTGCATTTGTTAGCAAACATTAAATGTATTTTTATTTAATTTAAATGTATATTAGATGTTAACATTTGTAATTTTTTTAACAAAGTATTCGTCGGATATTTTGCTTATAAATGTTAATGTCGTATATTTATGTCTTAGCCTTTGTTCCAGGCTATTTTTTTTAACCTTAATATCATAACTTGCTAATCAAATAGCGCTTTTGTACTTTTTAAGGCCATAGTAACAGCAGCTTTAGCATATATTTTTTTTAATAGAAACTCGACTAAGTAGCTTCCCTGCACGTGATAGGAAGTTGAGTAGCACCCATAAGTGTCGACTGACGATAGCTGATTATATCGCCAGTTGACACAACATGATGGGCTTGTTTGGACCAGGTATACACAAGTAGATCTGGTCGCGCGAGACACTGACGTGTGGCACTATGGCGTGTTGTGTGTAGTGTGGTGGTGTGTGTGCGCGGTACCTGGTCGACGAGCGTGTCGTCGAGCTGGTGCGAGTAGTGCAACTGGTCGCGCACGGCGCGCTCCAGCTCGGCCGCCGTGGAAGCGAGCGCGCGCACACCGCCCGCTCCCCGCGCTCCACACCCGTCTCGCGCGAGCACACCTCCAGTCTGAACAACGGAAAGCAACTTATTATTACCAAAATACACCACGATAGCGCTAGTGTAGCAAGAGGGTGTGTTATGAACTTAGCAGTTGTAAATAGGGTGAAGTGTGCTGAGTTTGACCATTTTATGTCTTTGGTGACTAGTGTAATTAATGTATGAAGGTTGATGAAACTGCACTATATCAAACCTCAAATATAGCAAAACTGAAGTCTTCTTTATTCTTTAATTCATCTTAATCTAATAACTTTTACATCTTTAAAATTTACCCACTTGCTACTATACCACAATAATCATTTGACACCTTTGGACGAATCCTTTTTTATATTCAAAGATGGCTCTCCTTACCTCTGCCTTCCATAAAACAAATATTAAAATAACCATTCCATATATCAAAATAAGGACAATAATTTTAATATTTAAAAAATTTACTCATTAAATTTCCCTTTTTTAAGCAAATATCGCACGCAGGTGAAACAAAATGGGTAATCATTGAAGTCTAACTCTAGCGACGTTCCTAACGAATCAATTTTGACAAACAAAATGTCTGCCGATTCGTCTTTAATTTCAATGACCATAGACTATATTTTTTTATATATTTATAAGCATCTACAAAGCATAAGACGTACCTTTCAACAAGCTCCTTCAAGTCCTGCAACTCATTTTCTAAGTCTTCGCACCTTTCCGATTTTTGTCTCAGCTTAGCCCTCAGTTCCGACACGTTGCACTCCTCTCGCAACCTATAGACAGTGCTCATGATAGCGTGGTGCAACTAACAGCAGTGTTTTCAATTACATATGTTTTCAAAATAATAATTAACTGAATACGTGTAGTGTGGTACACTGGAACAGCTTACTGCCGCTATAAGACAATATGACATTTGTACATAAATTACTTTACAAAAAAAGAAACTGATTATTAATGCGAATGCCTGTTTGTCCTTATGGCGGCAGAATATACTATAAAAAATAATAAAAATGAATAATAAATCGATAAAAAACCCTCCAATATTAACTTATACTACTGTGCTATTACAAAGTTGCTCTGAAATGAATCACTTAATAGTGTATGCTTTGCAAATATTTGTAGCTAATAGCATTGATATTACAAAATCTACGCATCCTTGTTGATAATGTGCTAAGTATTACTGGTGACTTGACATTATCGCTTACCGAGCCGTCACGAACTCGAGCTGCTCCTCTAGCCTCTGCTTCTCTTCCTTCAGTTCCTGTATCTCCACCTGCATAGTTTCCATCTGCTGCCTGAGCTCCAGGTTGGCGGACTCCTTGTCCGCGGAGTGTTTCGTCGCCTGGCTCATCGTGTTCTTCAGTTCTGTCACGTCCAGTTTCGCTTTTGCTAGTTCGAATGCCTAAAATTGTACATCAGTTACATATAGTATTTTATTGTCATAGGGAGAAGGTTCATATGAAAAAAAAAAATATAATAATGGGATTTTCATAAAATGGTCGAATTAAGTTAAATAACCGACTAAAAATTTGTTGACTCTAATAAGGTTTGGACATCTTAGAACGTATCAATAATTAAAATTAATAAACGAAAGTACTTTTATTAATTTTAATTTAAATTAAAACATATTTACCTTATCGTTCAATTCTTTCTTGTTGAAGTCTAGTTCGTGTTGCAGCAGCGAAATCTGTTTCCTTATCTTCACTAATTGTTTCTTGTCACTGCTTGCCTGCCGATCCACCTTCTTCTCGTCTCCACTCTTTCTCGGCGAGGGGCTTCTTGACGCCATCTTCAATTGTTCTTTCAACGTCGCTATCTCTTCGTGGAAAGCATTTATGTCCTCATTCAGTATCTCGATCTCTGTCTCTTTATCCTTAAGTTGATCAGTCAAGAGTTTAAGTTCTTGTATTTTCAAATTCATTTCTTCGTTCAATGAATTGACTCTTTCAATTCGCTTTCACTATTTTGTAATTTCAGTGAAGAGTTTTCTTGCTCTTTCTCAAGCTTCGTCAATTGTAGTTTTAATTCCTTGTTGTCTGAATTGAGTTTATCATTTTCTGTATTAAGTCTTGTTACGTCACGTTTAAGCGATTCAACCGTAGTTTGGAGATGGAACACTTCGTTAGTTTTCTCTTGCATGGCCTTATTAAGGTTGTTTAGTTCCTCAGTTTTATCATGCAGACGGCGTTGCGAGATCATCAAGTCTGTCTAGGTGTTGATTCAGACTATCAATCTGTTGATTCTTTTCCGATACAAGGTTCTCCAATTTTTGTAATTCGACAATTTTTTCTCTCATTTGGTGGTTTTCAGTTTCAAACTTCTCTAAAGCAGCATTTTTGCTTTGCAATTCATCTATCTTAACCTCTAATTCTGCGATTCTATTGGTCAAGTTACGTTTTTCTTTAGCCAGCTCCAATATCATATTTTCTCTCCTCAAAATATCTTCTTTGAGCAAATGTAGGTTCTTAGACCCCTCAGTAACTTCATTAGTAAGGTCCGCAACGCGTTGTTCTAGTAGTTTCTTGTTAGATACAAAATTCTCAAGTTCATTCTCATAATACTTTTTGTCATTTTCCATAGTTACCATAGTGTTCTCCAAAAGTCCTTTTAATTCTTCTACTTCTTCTTTTAAAGCCGGGAACTCACACAACTGCTCCTCGGCATTTTTAAGCTCAGATTTACAAATCTCCAATTCACTTCTTGACTTTTTAATTTCATGTTTCAACTGTGTCAATATGTCTGGGAAGTTTTCTTGTTTAATGTCCAACGTTATTCCCAACTCTCTTAATGAAGTGAATTCTTCCTTGTCACTTGTCGCTTCTAGCGAGAAATTAATTTTCTTCGGTTCGACACTAACATTTTTCGTGTCATCTACGTCCCTGTTTGGGTACATTGAGCAATTATCAGTTATTTTTTGAGCAGTTGCGAGCACGTCTCCCAAACCAACCGCTGCTCGAACAAGGTCACTTCATTAACGTTTCTCTTGTACGGTTTTTCCATATCTTTATTCTGCGTAGACGTGAGATGGGCTGGTAACGAATCGGCTCTGGGAGTGTAACTGGGCAATTCAAAATGATCTGTACATTCGATGTTTAACGAACTCATATTAGGCCTCTGCATTTCTGGGGGCAATGTCTATTTAACGTTTTATCTCTCAGCTCAGTAGGATAAGGCGCGTCTGTTAAACTAACATTATGAGCTTTAATTTCAGCTCTCCTCATTTGCAAGTCTTGTTCGTCGAACTCGGATATAGAAACTATGTCGCTGAGAGTGCGAGCAGATGTTTTCCCTTCAACAGCGTCGTTCTCGTCCTTATGGTTGTCTTCGTCGAGTTTTAGCGCTGTAATAGAGACGTTTATGAATCATATTGCAACATGAAGACGTACAGCCGACGTTAACCTCAATATGCGCAAGGAAGTTGGATTAAATCCAAAACGTTTGTTTAGTTAGCAGCACAGTCTAGACCGGTCTCGAAGTCAAATCGAAGAAAACATTCATAAAAATAAACATTAATAGAGAAACGGAAATAACATTTTTTTCTGAATGAAAACATATAACGATAACAATTAAAATAAACGTAATCCGAACATTAACACAATTATTCATATTTAGGTTTCGATCTATAACGTAAACACGAGCTGAGCTCGGTTCAACAATCTAACTAAAACAAATACAATCTATTCCCGCTAATGTGTTCGTTAATATTCTAAATCTATTTCTTGACCTATTTAATAACGTTTCCCAATCAGTTAGCAATACGCGTAGATCTATGAAATGAGAGGCCGCGAGTTCCCCTTCAGCAAAATAAGATAATATTCACATTGATTTGTTATAACGGAAGTCACACGATATCCAAGTAGCAAGATTTATTAATATGAGGATAAAATTATGTGTGAATCTTTCAAAAAACTTACCCAACAACTCTTGTAATTGTTCCTCCTTCTCAGCGAGCTCACGTTGGTGATCCCTGATGCTGGTCTGAAGGTCTTCTTTATCCTTCTCTAAGCTTCTAGCGAGGGATTCTAGCTGGGCGATTCGGGTCTGAGCTGATGATAGCTCACGTTCTAAGATCATTACTTTGTCTTTTGGATTACCTATAGATAAAAACAATAATTAGGAACCCCGTTGTCTAGTTTCTATTTTGCGTGTAAGGAGATACCTACGCTGTGTTAATGGTTGTGATGGAAAATAACTATAAAAATAAATCCAATCTGTTTTATCCAATCAAAATACATAATAATAATACTAGCGTAACTATAAGACCTTCTTCCTTTTGACTTATTTCTAATGTTAGGCGGTAAAGACTCAGAAGGGAAAGAAACGTGACAATAACATCGATAGGAAATCGTTCAGCATTAACGTAAGTTATCGGTTTACGTACACGAGTTGCCGTACAGCGAGTGATGTTGCTCTTGCAAGCGGTCTCGCTCGTCCACATGCTGCTTAAGCCGGGTCAGCTGCTTATCCTTCGAGTCCAGCTCCTCTTTCAACCTTTGTACCTGTGGAATAAGATTCAGAATAGTTTAGGTATTTAATATAGGGAGGGAGATAATCTACTGTTTTATGGATGTCTCTTTGAATTCTGTGTATACAGTGTGGCGGTATTAGGCGTCCGCTACATATCCGGATATCAGGAGTTTCGCGGCAGTTTCAAAAATCCATTTATTCTTAATACCCATTCATGTCACCCACTTCTTCTACAAAGTCGTCATTATCGATAGATAATAGGATAATTTGATATATTTGGTCACTCTTCGAGTCTGATAAATGTAGATACACACCTCAGCCAACGCATCGTGCAGCTGCACAGTGAGCTGGCTGGTGGCCTGGTGCGAGAGCGCCTCCGCGTCGTTCCGCTGCTGCTGCAGGCGCGCCGACAGCGACGAGATCTTCAGCGCCTGCTCCGACATGCGCGCCTGCAGCACGTCGCGCTCCGCACGGACCTCCTGCACCGACACACTTGTTATTACTAGGAGCTAGGGTTACACAAATATTGTTTATACGGCATGCCAAAATGTTCCCACTAGGCCTAATGGAATATGGAGTATAGTTCAGATAGAATGTCGACTGAAAACACATGAATACCCCTAGCCAATCCATACAACATTGTCGGTCTGTTTGAACCGATTATACTCAGGCTGATCCCGGACCGCAACAATCTTACGTGTACCACAATGGCGGGTTTTGTTACAGTGGTCGCAATTCGGACAAATATGATAATACTCAGAAAATAAACATGTCACGCATTGACATTGAGTGGACTTGACTTGGTTTAAAAGCCATGTTTGCTTAGGCATTTTAATGCACAACGCATGGATGTCATAGCGTAATTATATTGTACGTACACCAGATATTCACGAGGACATATCATTAAAGTCCAAGTCTTAATCCTTAGTAATTTAGCGAATGAGAACAAATTGTCACTAACTGCTCAACAAGTTAAAGTAACTTGTGCACGAGCTCAAACGGCACACAATACAGGGTCCAGAGATCAGACCGGGGGTACGTGCCTCAATATACAAGTGCTTCATCACTAAATTATTATACACAAGTGGAATTTGTCCCCAATTTTCAAATTGTCATTCGTTTGCTTCGCACACGTGAAAGTCACAGGATAAAAGTGGTACCACTCTCCGTACTTGGGTTATATCTATACAAAAATATTAGTTGTATTGTATCTCCTTTACCGCGTGAAAGACATTGAGCCACCAAATATGATATTATGTTTGTATTGATAATATCAAAACGAAGAATTACTCAGTAATATTTTTAACCATTGTTAAATCATTCTTAAAAATTATAATAATATTTCTTGCCAACATAGAATGCCATAAGCACTCTATGTTGGCAACAAGAATTCGTGATAATCTACATCAACTAGACTTCACGACCACATAATCCATCCATCAACCCGTTTGTTTCGGAAGCCAGCTGGTACAAACCCATTCCACCTGCGTACGCGCATGACCTAACCGTCCATCAAGCCGAGAGTGACAACAAAGTTCACGCCGCGGCCGGTTAGTCACCGGCACTAATATACCGCGACCCCATTCGCGAGGAAACAGTTCCGTTGGTATCACCGCGCATTATCATGGTACACAATTTATATAATATAAATAAGTAGTTATAAAACCGGTACGTAATAGTCTCAAATCGTTCGTCGGTCAGTTGGTGATATCGTTAGTTTTTTGGTAATTTTGTCAAAAAAACTTCTCATCTCGCATAGGCATCCTTTATAATTCGAACTTTGCATAAATCTGACCATTTATTTAATGTTTCACGTATCGCAGGCAGTTTATTCATTCCTTGCATAGTACACGCTATCTAAGTAGCTCTAAATAACAATTCAAGAAGAGTGAACCATGCCACGTGATAGTACATCGTCGTGCTAATAAAACCTTTGTTTACGGTGATGTTTAGAAGTCGTTAACTATTTCTGTTGCGCCCCCGTTGCTTAACTAGCGTGCTAATTAATAGCTATTCTCATGAAGGTGAAATGAATAAACCAAACACCAGCTTGATCGATGGTTAATGTGTTCAAAATATTTGTTAGTATATCTTCCTTTCGCCTATTTCCTTTCTAATCACTATCTCATAAGGTTCTAATTAGATTAAACGGTCGCTGAAACTCCACAACAGTAATATTAGAGTCCACAGGGAAAAATATAGTATGTAATTGATATCATTGCAATTGATACTGAACTGAAGTCATGCCATAATGACATCATCAGACCTAGTTATGTAAACTAGAATAAATTATATTTTTTGTGCCGTGAACGTGGCAATGCGAGGACACTAGATATAAAGCCCTAAAGCATAATATCACTGATAGAAGATTCATTATGATATAATTTACTTCACGTACAGTGTACCCATTTGGCAGTGTTAACTTAAAAAAAAAGTTGTACACAGGTTAAATATTGTATGAAACAAATTGAGTCGAGTAAACAAACTCAACCTTAATCTTTGATTCGATACCGAGAATAAACCAATCACAGTCAGTTATTTGTAAGCATGTCAAAAAACATTAATCGGATTGGCCCATTTTCGTGATCGATAGAAAAAGAGGGATTGAAATATTTATTGGAATCGGCGGTTAATACACACCCAAAACAGTAATACAACAGTGAATATTAACTCAAACACCCAGTACGCTTGGCTACAATAAAGCTGATATATAACAGTTCTTAATCTTAGGTTAGACTAACAAACTCTTGCAGCTTTCAAATAAAGAGATCTATTACCTAGCACTGCGTTTGGGAAATACTATTGCACGCTCAGTTCATCGCCCCATGACCGCATTGCGCTACTTATTGCCAAAACATTAACTTCTCTATCACATTTAATCTTATGAAATCACTTTTTGCGGTGTTGGTGCATGTTAAGATTTAATGAAAACAAAATTTGTGCCAAAATCAACTATTAGAATTTAAAATACATTATACCTACTGCATGTTTTGTCTTTCTTTTCAATGCTTGCCAAATTCAAACTGGCAACAATTCTTACAACAGAAAATCGTTTAGTTTACATCATTTTATCGTAACAACTAATCAAAAGGACTTGCATTTGAATACTAGTAACAATGATTGATGACAAAATCTTACTTAATAATTTCCATATACCACTGTCAGCGATGTTGGGCTTGGGGCACGCTAGAGGTATCACCGTCTACTATCTTAATATATAAGGCATAATCTTGCACTCAATCAAAATAAATACTTAAATGTCGTTTACAAATTATCGAATAATTGGAGGTTACTTATATCTATACTTTCTCCCGATTGATGCGATAAAATTAATGAGACCTCAGTGTGGCTCCAGCATTACGAACACTTCAACGTTTTGCAGCTGACTGAATCCGTTTTAATTTTTTTTATTCGAACACGGCATAGTGATCCCACTGCGCCTGATGGGTGGCCAGTGGAGTTCAATAGAACGTCGACTGGCGAGAAAAGATTAACCCTTTGACAGTCGACACAATTATGTCAGCCTGTTGGAACCGGATATACACAGAAGCTTATGATCCGGGACGTGACACTCTTACTTGGGCCAATATGGGTTTTACCAGCTTGTATACGGTGGTCGCAATCCGGGCGGATATAAAATATATCCTAACACCAGCAAAATTAACTAAATTTATACGTTTTGACGAACGATTATTGGTGGTGTATAGAAGTCAAATACGTTCAACTCATTCAATTCATAAGTCACGTGTGATCAACACTCAGTTTAATATAGTACCAATTCGCGTGATATAGTCACCAATAACAATCGACATGATGGGTTATAAATTAGACGATGCTACAAACATTTCAATTGAAGCAGTCGCAGTCGTTTACGGAGTACAACTATTCATTTTACATAGAACGTTTTCCTCGTATACAATAGGTATAATATAAAAATATTTCCCATTTTTAGATATAGTAATAAAGTCAGCTTTTACTCGGATATTTCTAAAAGTAGGTAACGCAAAAGGACAATAGGGCATTCTTTAACTAAAATCATTTCATTACATTCCAGTATAATATAAAAATAATTAGCATTATTTTTAACGCCTAAGATTAGGGGGCTCCTGAAATTTTAAAGAATATTTTAGTCTTTGACACTCAAATCGACACAATATCTAGATTCGATGAACCAAATATTTACTGGTGACAAAAAATTTATTTTCTAAACGGAAAACAGACTCCTGGACTGTGGGCATTTATTGTCTACCTTGCACGTTTGCTATAAAAACAATTAGTAGCCACACTGCGATGTCTCATCCCCTGACATCAGTCAAACACCACATCTTGCAAACTACATTATAAGGACAAAAGAGCGAGGCGAGCGTCTGGCGCAGTTGGCACGCTCCGGTCGGCTAATGGACATCAATTGGATTTGTTTTGTTTCACACCAGCGCGGCACGTTCTAATGGACGCATTGTTTTATATGTCCATGTACATATTTATATAGTAATTTGGTGATTAAATGAATAAAAATACGATATTATTTTTAGCGTCTAAGAACTAAGAATGAAAAAATATGTGCTGAATATCTTAAAAAAAATTAATCAGAAATCCGGACGTAGATATTATGTATATGTTTTAAAATATCAGATGTCATATCGGTTATCATTTAATATTTTTATTTATTATCGGAAGAGGGATTTAGTTTTCCAGCTGCGTTCGCCACGCTCTAACGTCGAGTTGGCGTAACATATATTTTAACTTATCAACAATTTTGCTTAAAAACATGAGTAGCCACCTATATTATATCAACCTCCTCTAGAAGATAGTAGAAGTAAAATAATTTCAAAAATAAATTTTAGGAAAGCCCATAGACAATTATTATTTCATATAGTTACAGAGAAAATTCGTCGCAACAAAGTTTCAGATCTGAATGTTTTGTTTTTAATTACACGAACGCATTTTTTGTGTTTTATCTATATTTGTTTATATTTAATGTTACAAGGTGAACAAAAACTAAATGATGCACAATTCTTAAATGAGTTTCTTAACAATGTATGAACGACATGAAGTCCTACGTTCTTTAAACATCTTTAAATAAACCGTATAAAAATAAATACACTCAAGCAGACGATGAAAACTCATTTCAACACTTAAAAAAGTACTGTACTCAAAGTACACGAACGACTCACCGTCAAATCTGGCAGCCCCATACCAACGTACTTTCTAATGTATTTCAATAAAAACATCACATCACACTGAACACACGGGGGATAGGGTCACTACAACTACATGGTGATGGAGGTCTAGCGATATGACGATATGACGATGTAGCGATAAAGCGATACGCGGACAGAGACCTTGCGGCAACAGAACACGCTGTGGAGCATCGGGACCGACTGAAGCTGAACGACAGATGCGTTGTTCGACGCGCGGATTAATGAAATATGGACGCGGTTGTATTTTTCTTTCAGAGTAAATTAAAATTTATGATATTGAATTTAGTGTTGATATTTCTAAATCACTAAATTAAATTATTCTCTTTTATTGTTAAATATAAGATATTATGACTAGAAGTAAAAATCGACGTACCATTTTTGATTTAGGGATGATAAAATATTTTTTTATATGTATTTAAATGTAACACGTCAATGATCTTGATTTTTTCTCCGTCTTTTAATATCCCATTGCTGGACACGGCTAGTATTACATTTTTACGCCACACAGCTGTTTTGTTTACGCATTTATAAAAATACTACGCAAAAAAAGAACGAAACGTTCATCTAAACAAATAACCTTGATCGCATTGACGTACAAATCCCCGAAGTGGTGTTAACAATTTCCCGTGAAATCATATACAGGAATGCGTATGGACGCCAACAAATATTATTATAAACGTCATGTTATAATTTATATAGATCCCACTCATTCAACAATCCATGGAAGGGATTTGGCATGAAAAAATATTTGCACGAAAGCTTAAATCATTGCCTATTATATTGTTTTTCAATTAAAATTAGCGTGAGGCAGTATTTCTGAATGATAATAAATAATAACACGATTCAAGTTGATCATAAATAAGCCAGAACAATATCCTGAAAAATCTTTGGACTTCTCCATAATACTATGAAGATATATGAAACTTAGGAACCCGCCTTACGTCTACGTATTGACCGATAGCTTCCATTGTTCTCAATCATAGAGGTCTGTGTCTATTGATACGAAAAACATAATTTTACAACTATCTCCCACAAACTCAATATAAAATATTCGTGCGACACCACATGATATATATCTTAAACACATTCACGATACCACATCCACGCCGTATGACATCTGCGCACGCGCATCTAAATATACCCGTGCGCCGGGTCCCGCGCATGCGACAGGGTTGTCTATCCACGCCGCGCCGCGCCGCGTAGTGTTTATCTTCCTGCTTGTGTAACACGCTGCTAAATGGGTTACTATTGTCACTAGCAATACATCTTTGTGGTTGTTTTGTGCTTTATACGTAAGTGGTGTGGCTTTTGTTTCGTACGGGTGAGTGGAGCAGGTTTGAATTGCGGTTACAATAGTAATTGTAAGAATCGTCTATTTGTTACTAATATAAAAAGTCCAAATATTTTATAATGCAGCTATTTAGATAAAACCTGATCGAAAGAGAAATCATTGTTAGCAAGAATGGTTTTGGTGAACAATAATGTGATAATTTTATACAGGCTCTATAATATTATATGAAACCGTGTCTGACAATTTTCAAATCGTCCCTTTGCTTCTCATTCAATACGCGAAACCAAAACCAACATGACAGCCCTAAAAATGTTTTAAAAACATACGAAATTAAAAAATTATCCACAAGTGCCAACCCTACAGTTAATTTTAATAAGTGCTCATAATACAAATTGGAGAGCAGTGAGAGTTCACTTGGGGTTTTGGGGTCAGCGCGAATTACCGCGATGGTAATGATGGGCGGAGAGGTCAAGCGCTCACGACTGAGGCCCGTGACATCCGCGACACCGGCGGACGGCACAAACTTAACGTTAATACGGTTAATTTTGCACTGCTTACAATAGGGTAACCAATATTTAAGAGACGTTTTTATAACCACAGACGGCTTCCAGAATTTCAGGACATTTGTAGCAATTGTAAAAATCCAATTAAATACAAAATGGATGGTAATGATAACATTATGGATGATGACTTGCTCATTTGCCTCTGTAAACGGATGCCTCTAAATTAAAAACATTTAACAACATTTTGTGGTATTTACGTATTAATATTTTTTGTGGAAATTTATAAGTTCAATGAAATGTCAAACTTATAAAAGTAAAAAATATAAGTTGTACATTGCAAAGTTCCGCCAGTGCTTCCATTGGTCTGGTATTTTGGATATTTTATCAGGTGAATGAGATCGTTTGCAAATAAGCAGTCATGATGACTCGTATTTCGATTTGGAACTAACATTACTGATAATGAATCACTACCCCTTCTGCGTAAACGCAGCCGCCAAAAACTTTCGATTAGAAAACACCATGTGTTTTACCTCGCCCGCGGACACGTCAACGCATTGAATCATGAATATGTCGGTAACTGAGCTAGACTGTTCCTACCATGGATAGGAAGGTGATCTCAGTGCGTGAGGCAGACTTATTTAAAACAACCACAGAAAGTTTAAAAGAAATCATCAATGAAGGTAAAAAAAAAAAGAATTACCTCAATATTTCGTACTCGAGAGAATAGCTCCCAACTTATGCTGGTAAACCAACTATAATAACTCGTTCTAAAAAGTAACATTTAGGTATTACAGCCTGTCCAGGAAAATACAAAACTTGCTTTTTCGTTTTAAACTTAACATTGTCAGTACAAGAAATTAGGTTCCTACTTAACCACAACGTGGCGAGGTTTTTCATTTTCCTAGTCTATACATCTGACTAAAGAGATGAGTGATAAGGTTACTTTGTTTCATCAGTCTTTCGTCCCAACATCACCCTCGTACACAGCATTGAACTTTGTTCATCAGCAGTATCCCTTTACATTAGTCTCTGTGGTATAATCACTTAACACAGTTCCCTGTAATGTAAGCTAGCCGTGTGTTAAACACAATGAACAGACAGACAATATAAACAAGTGCCGCAGCGGCTGACGACTTGTATCAACGGTTGTTTAAATAGGAAGCGTTTAGAATATTGTAGGCAGAGGAATGATTGGAGAACGAAGTGCAGTAATGTTTGTGCAGAGTCGATTTGACACACCCCTAATGCTACTACTACTATTACTCTAATAGAATTCGTCGAAATAACAACATCACACTTTCAGACAGAAATACACTTACACGCATAGACCACATGCGAACTAAACTATAAAATTATAAAAAAAAAAAAAAAAAAAACAGAAAAATAAAATCGGGATTTCTGGTAAAAATATTAGTTATTTGTGGATGAGTTTTTGCACAATGTTAGCTCAAATAAAGAAGAGTAGGTATGTGGTTTTATTAATTTACGAAATGTGAAAATGTCTGTATATGGTCACTTGTTTTTCCCGAGGAGTTAGGCAGTAGAGCAACTAGTGCACTTACAATTTAATAACATTATCCAACAAAGCGATAAAGGGGAGCTAAGGGTGAACTTACTGGCATGTCTAAGGGACAAAAATCTACACAAACCACAAGTATTTCACGATTCCAAAATCTCATATTTTAGTCAAAATCAAACCTGAAACTTTACGATACAAAACCTAACCATGCTGCCACTAATCTAACGAGGTTATGAAGGTAATCCTACCACTAATATCAACATCGTATCATCTTTATATTCTCAAACCACCAGCGATCAAAACCGCAATGTTTACCAATGTTTTGCAACCATCAATCCCGCTCTAACGAGGGCAGGCAGGCTATAAATTAATAACTTTAGATATGCCATTTCTCTGTCTTGCCGTAACGTATTTTTATAAACATACATCATAAACAACTTTGTTTTATATAAACACCGTGATTTAGATGAAATCTGTATCAACTGTGGTTGTTTGTTAGTTTATATTTTATGCATGCAGCATAAGATCCACATGATTTGTAAAAATAGTTTAAAGCCCAGAGAGATCTAGACTGTTTCTTATTCAAGAATAAACCAATTTCGTTCAATGTTATATCAAGAAATACAACTTAAGCAAACCCGCAAGTAAAACCTACTTTTATGAAGTTTGTAACATCAAAGCTGTTATCATTTTACCACCCGTGGCGGTATTACAACTAGAAACTCATAAAATCGATTCTAAAACTTGGGTAATGTATAAATGAACAGGTATGAAGAGAACAACACTCTCGTCTAACTATTTAGTGGTACTAAAATAAATTATACAATAAACAGTCAAGTTATATTAGTTAGCTGGTGGTAGGATATATGTTATAACCGCCCGTATAGCGACCACTGTACAAAAGGCGTTAAAATCCGCCATAGTGGCCCACGTAATTGTGTCGCATTTCGGAATCAGACTGTAGATATCCGATTCTAGAAGGCCAGCATAATTATATCGAATATCGAGGGGTAATCATCTCTCATCAGTCGACATTCTATTGTACCCCACTATACTTACCATCAGGTGCAGGTGGACCATATTCCATGCCCTAATAAACAAAAGCCAAACGTATGACGACTGACCTCGTCTAGTTTAGTCCTATTTAAGAGTAATGTCAATAATTTCAAAAGGCCGTAAGGTCGCAATTTGCTTTGGATGTAAACGTATCATCCGGTTAGTCAGGTATAAACGGGGACCTATCCCACCTCATCCAGATTGACCTTTAATTTTGCTATCATTAGAATTATTTTCAGTTATAAGAGTATCTTCGGTTTTGACTATGGAAATATGATAAAATTATACAGAGGGATATATGGTTGAATTCTTAGTTGATTGATTTACACTCAATTAAATACTCCTGAAATATTGTTCTAGAAGCAGCAAGTCAAATTATTTTTAAAAACTGTTACAAATATCTATGCCTAAGAAACCGATGCTATCTAGCAAAGACAGTAGGTATACAATACAAAAATAAAATACATCTATTAAATTTCTCACCGCCACAGCGTGAAAAAATACATTATTATCGCTCCATGCATCGTTACATTCTATGACATCATCGCTAGTCTAGATTTCAGCAAAATTTAAGTAAATATAAACGATACAACAACTTCGAAAGCATTCCCATTTCGTGACGGTAGTGCACCTAAAACTCCACAGAAAAAAAATTATATACATCACGCCTTCACCTCAAAGGTATAGGCAAAGGCGCAACCAGCGCACCAATATTCGCCCACTATTCTGTCCCATGATATGATAGGGGGCGTACCTATTACCATATCGAGCACAAATTCCACTCTCCAAGCTGATGTTGACCAGATAACCCAAGACTGCCAGACCCGGGATTTGGAACCCCTTCAGACTCAAACTTTCCTTGGACTTTAGGGCGGTGTCGTACCGAGCACGCGATATATTACTGAGCAGACAAGTCAAAGGTATAATAATTGAGATGAAAATCATAACCATTTGACAAGGTAACGCCTTTTTAAGAGGATAAACAGAGAGGATAGCAGCGCAACCACTGCCTCGAATACGTTTTGTTCTATGTGGCGTAAAGAATGAAAATTTTAATCCTGGCTACTCCATTTAAGTTACTTTTTTTAAACATGATATCTTCGTGATTAGGTTAGACCTAATCAAAACAAATTATGCTGTTACTGAAGACTTTGCTAGTGGTAGGATATAATTTATATCCGCCCGGATAGCGACCACAGTACCATATGGTGTTAAAACTCGCCATAGTGGCTCACGTAAGTGTGTCGCGTTCCGGGATCAGCCTGTGTATATTCGGTACCAACTGGCCGGCATAATTGTGTCGACTGCCGAGGGGTAAGCTCTCGTTTGTCGACATTCTATTGGTCTCCACTCCACTTACCATCATGTGCAGGGGGGCCACTTTGAGGTGTACGTATAAAAAAAAAACCATTAGTCGCCTGATGGTAACTGTCTGCAAGCAACAACACCCCCTATCATCAAATGCAATGTTACAACTATGATATCACCCCGTCTAGGTTTCGACATAAATAATCGACACGTCGACGATAAAGCTATTTGCGTAGCGATATATCGCTAGCGTTCACGCTCCGTGACAATGAAAATGTAGGCGTCGCGTACTACAAATACACAATGAATAAGCTTTGGCGAAACACTCTGTATTTTATATTTTTCTCGATGTTTTTAATGTTTTGTTTGGATGTAGTTACGTAACGGATGTGTGAGTGAAGTCACTGCTGCTTTCACATTCTGGAACCATGATCTGTAGTCATGGGAGTTTACGTTTCGTTGCCGAATGGTGACGTAAGAATTAACAATGCCTTCGTACGTAGTTAAGCGAGTAAACTGTTTTATCTAAGTCCGATCACTTGACTTGACTTTTAACTTGCATGACAACTGGTCACCTTAAAAACTGCCGTCTTCAAGCCAGCTTAACGACATAAATCATCTTTGAGGCCACACGTTACTAACTTTAGCCACGTCACACAAAATATTAAAATATTAGCAAAATGGCTAGTTGATTTACATTTTGCCCAGTGCTTTTTATTATTTTTCAGAACCAGACAAGCATACAGCTCACGAAATAAAGTAAAATCTACAACAGAATTCATTGAAATGAACTAGCAGAACTTTGTTCTGTTATATAGTGGAGTTGTGCAAGCGGGCGACGTGGCCGCGCGTCGAAATAGCGCCCTGGAGCCGCGCCAGCCATCAATGAACCGACGCCAAGGTCCCGCACGCGGAAATATGATATACTGACATGCGAATATTGGACGCTATCCGGAATCTAGATACTACTATCGAGGTAAAAAATCTGGAGGCGCTGCAGACATTTTTTCTAACTGAAAGACGAGAATGTTCTTTGGCTAGTGTGTAAGTACCACGCTTGCCAATAAACTAGACCGTTTACTCAGATCATAAATTTTATAACTCCCCACAAAAATTCATTCATTTTAAATTCAATTAATTATTTCATTATGCTCGTTGTTTTGATACTAAGTTTAAATCGCATAGGTATACCGTAGTAATTATTGTACACTGCCATTCAGTCATAATGCATAATATGGTGGTCATATCTACCCAATATACAAACTCATCACCTATTATTTGAAATAGCGGACCTGAAAGAATCTTTAGCGGCGTAAAGGTTAACGCCACTGTAGAGGAACAAATGGTTGCGTTCCTCTATGGAAGGGAAAGATTTCCAGTCAGGCAGATGTTGCGCCTGACCGGCCGCGGCCCCTCCGACGGTTCCTATTCGAAGGTGGTATATATGCAACGTGTTGCTCAAATTGTGCAATTGTAATCCAGGATCGTCTGTCGCCATCTAGCGTGATTGCTATGCGATAAATCACTACAGTTGTGTCAATACCACATAGGGCTTCTCGTAGTTCTATTGATGATGACGAGATGGCGGTGAGTATACTAATTGTACTGCCACAGACCCAACAAAAATAATTAACTCACATTATACACAGAATAATTAAACATTCTACATTAATAAAGACAAATTACACTAATTGCTAAACATGAAGTCTCTAATTCTCGGGTTACCCTGCAGTGTACATATTCCATATTATACGCACGCACACATGTATTTTTACGTCACTTCCAAAAGTTAAGACAGAGACACCGCGCTGCGTGTGAAAGGGACAGCAATATCGCGGGGGAAGCTATGCGTGAGCGAGTTCACCTCCAACACTGTGCCGTGCGGCGCGAGCACTGCGCGCGAGTTACCATTTGACGAATTGATATGAACTACCGATATCGTTAAAGTGATTTAAATAATTTAATATTAAATTATTTGTTTAAATGAACGACTATTATTCTAGTATTATTAATATTATGATTTTCATTATGTTTAATTATTTTGTGATAGGGAACTCGTTAGGACTGCCTTACGTGGACGCCTTCGCTCTGTTGGCCATCATAAAAATACCGCACAAACCTGTGCGAAGCCACCACTGAGGTGCGACACCACGCGCAGCTCTCGTCAGACTTGCACTGCCACTGAACACAAGGCACCGTACGAACCTGCGCGAGGTCCTTGAGGCTGTTCCGCTGCATCTCGAGGTCCGCGAGACGTTTGAGCACCGCGTCCTCCGCGCGGCCGTGCGCCCCGAGCGCCTCCCACACCACGCGCAGCTCTCGTCAGACTTGCACTGCCACTGAACACAAGGCACCGTACGAACCTGCGCGAGGTCCTTGAGGCTGTTCCGCTGCATCTCGAGGTCCGCGAGACGTTTGAGCACCGCGTCCTCCGCGCGGCCGTGCGCCCCGAGCGCCTCCCACACCACGCGCAGCTCTCGTCAGACTTGCACTGCCACTGAACACAAGGCACCGTACGAACCTGCGCGAGGTCCTTGAGGCTGTTCCGCTGCATCTCGAGGTCCGCGAGACGTTTGAGCACCGCGTCCTCCGCGCGGCCGTGCGCCCCGAGCGCCTCCCACACCACGCGCAGCTCGCCGCCGCACGCGCGCGGCGTCACGCTCTCCTCGGACTTCCACTGCACACAACCAAACACATTCACGCTATTATCCATAAAAGAGTAGGCAGAGGTTTCAGGCAGAATATCTATATATTTAATCAGTATGCCGACAAAAAAATTGACAGGGCCTCAACCTAGAAGTCATTTAGGTGACATTTCAATCAGATTCACGCTGTCCATCGGCGCTGACAGCTTAGTGCGTAGAGAGCATTGACATTGTTGCTTTATACTACTTAACAACAAGAAAGAAATGACTTGTGTCCACATCACGATTCGACACGCCTGTTGATACCGACGGCGTGCGCTCAGTGAAGGCAGTCGCGCGTGCGATGGTGCGCGAGGCGCGCCGACCGCTCAGCGCGCACGGACACGCACGGACGCGCACGGCTGCGCGCCGCCGCTCGTCAGCGCTGAGCAGTTATAGCAACCATACATACTGGCCCGTCAGCACCGATGGTCAGCGTGACACTTAAACCCGCCTTATAATCATGATAAGTGGCTAGTGCAAGGTTAGCTAGGATAGGGCCCATGTCCCCACCGGTAAGGATCGCGACGTGTTAGCTTTTCATTTCCCCCTACCTGCCAACCCGAGCTGGCTACTTTTCTTTGCCTTATAAATTTTATCCCTAATTTCAAATGTCTGTAGTTATATGAATAATAGATTTTAAACGTTATTTCGAAACAATACTTTTTCTCATAAATTGACGCTTCTTTATAAGTGCAACTGTTCTTCTACATGATAAATAAAATATTTTATTTGTTGACTAGCTCGCAGCTTCGCCCGCGTGGATTTCGGACTTCAAAAATGGAGCCGGTCGCGAACGTTCGAGAATGTTCGTTTTACGAAGCTACTCGCTAGGTGATTCGCTAGCCTCTAGGTGCCAAGCAAGCCGCCTGCCTGTGCGTTCGCGACCTTATATATATACAAAAATAATCCTTATAGCATGATTCAGTATTCACGTATGATGGCTTATTATTAGCGTATTTCATGTATAACTTTGGTGTTTCTATACCGATTTCTATGATTCTTTTTATGGAATATTTAATAATGTTTACTTTTTAATTAGGGATGACTGAGAGTGTTATAAACGTAAGAGTAGACAAATATAATGAGAAAGCTTCGAACTGCTAAGCTATCGGGAGTTACACGTGTTATTGTGAGTCAACCATAAAAGATAGACACATGCTGTCGTGGGATATTTTTTTAACCATTAAGGTTGCACACGCGACGGAAGCTTAAAAATGGAGTAACTTCTCCCGTTTTTGCAACATTTCCCTTCACTGCTCTGCTCCTATTAATTGTAGCGTGATGAAAAGTATACTATAACCAGCACAGGAGTATGACAAATAATTGTACCAACTTTCGTTAAAATCCGTCGAGTAGTTTTTGTTTCTATAACGGTTATACAGACAGACAGACAGACAAAAATTTTACTAATTGCATTTTTGGCATCAGTATCGATCCCTAATCACCCCCTGATAGTTATTTAGGAAATATATTTCATGTACAGAATTGACCTCTCTACAGATTTATTATAAGTATAGATATAGAAGATTAAAAACCTACCGAAACAAAATTGTCAATCCACCAGTCTGCATACAGTCATAGTAGAGGTAACTTGCTTCATTGATGCAGAATAGAAGACTGTATAAAATATCGCGCTGGAAATATAATATCGTATTCACCTCAAGCTGCATGTTCTTCTGGTCACGGATGGAGACATCCTCGCTGGGCTCGCTGCAGCTGGTGGAACAGACCTCGTGCAAGTGTTCCAGCTTGCGCGTGCGTCGGTGCATCGCTTCTTCCAGCCAGTGACACTGCATAAAAAAAATAGTCATTGCTCTATAATCTAGGAATCCATGGACTATGAATATGAGGTCTGTTTAAAAAATTTCAACCAGAGTAATTAAAAGAAAATAAAAACCACCAGCTATATTACTCTTTCCCGTGTACCTAATAAGGATGAACTATTTATCTGGCCTATTTCCTAAATAGGCTGATTCGAGGAAGAAAACTTAACAGTACTTATATCTTTCCAGGTATCGGACCTGAGCCCTTAGCAAGTCATTCGTAACGCGTGTGCACAACTGCGCCACATACAGTGGAAGAGTTATAAACAATAAACGATGAATTCCCACTGACCTGTTCCTTAATCCTCTGTAAGAGATCGGTGTACTTTTCCTCCTCGAGGCCACATTTGGAGCACACCACCTCGCTCTGATCAGCCTTCTCATTTCTCAGAGACTCCAACTCACTCAGCAACCCTCTCATTCTCCCGTCTCTTTCATCTATTGTTCTTTTCATTTCCTCCAATTCTTCCAAAATCTCTTTCTCCCGTGATGTTTTCTGTTCCAACTGCCCTTCCAGGTTTGCAATGATGTCTCTGAGCAGGACTATTTTCTCTTCGTTGGCCTTTAGTTCGTCGTCTGTTTGGACTTTACGTGTTTCGAGTTCGTTAATGATTTGATTCATTTCTCTTGTCTGGGCTTCGAGTTGCTCCACCTGGTTGGGAACGGAATACAACATGTTGTCGATTCATGGACTATCATACGCTTGACAATATTAAATTTAAAATGAAAGAAATTATTGAAATGCATATTTTTTTCATAGCAAAATTTGGGGAAAGACTATTTAATAAATACTGAAAATATGTTTTAAGGTCCGTCTGAAGTTAATCATTTTATGCACCAACCATACTTGCTGTCATCTTTAGACATACATTACTAACTTCAGATCGACCCGTAAAAATCAGTTGTACTATTTTTCGATTTACAAATTCTATTTCAAAAACGAATAAATCGGCACTCCTAAGATCTCATTTTCATGTTATGATTTTAACCACAACCAATTACAGTTAGAAATTAAATTGTGTGTAGCTATTTGTCTACGTCCTACAAACATTACGATTACTAACTAGTATTCTACTGAAACCAGTGTTTAATAAAAATAATTGTGTTATGATAAATATGTTAAGTCAGCTCAGGAAGAAATTAGCAGAAAAAGATGAAACAAAACAAGCTGATACCATTACTAGAAATACTCAGTGTAGAAGTAGCAATAGTAGTAGTTATTCTACTAATCATAGTCCATTTAGCGGTACTAAAGGCTGATTTCAAATGATACCAATCGCTAACTGCAGGTGAATATAAAGACTAAAACCTATCAAGGAAGTCTGTAACCAAATAAACAAATTTAATTCTGGTTGCTCCAATTTTCTCAATCGAGCTAAATGTAGCGACTGGAATCGTTCATAGAAATCAATAAATCACGTACCACTAACCCTATGAAATAAAGCTATATTCCTAAAATAGCTAAATAATCATTTAAAAATAGATGTATTACTAGTAATGCTACCGCTAGTGCTAAAGCTAGTGAAGATGAGTGCGCTAACACTTACATGTGCATCGTGCTCGCGACAGTTGCATTTGGCAAGGCGCAGGCAGTGCATCTACACTCCCACACCGACAACACATAGGATTAGTGACACGGTTACTAATGACTAAACAACTTTGAAAGCATCGTTTTATAACAACGAATAATCAAATTTTATATCGATATTTTTTTACTTTCAAAGTCATTTGGTTTTTGTTATAAATATTAATACACAAAATGAAAAAATTGCGTAACAATTATCACGTATTTCTCAGTTAAATTATTGTAAAAATGTACAATAGTATTCACAAAATTAAACATTATCAATTTTTGAATTAAAACCACCATCGATATGAAATCGATAGATCGAATCGAACGAACAAAATCGATTAAAGTATCGAATTATAAGTATAAAAAATACGTGGTAAAAATTTTAATCGAGTGTTAGAAAAATTACCCTAAGAAACCAATCAGACTAGTTGACAAAAGTGAGATAAAAATGTAATCGATTATTAGTGAGTGAAAACCATTCCGCCACCGCTATGTACAACGGACCTCGTTGAGTATGCGCGCGTTGTTGTGCAGGCGCGCGGCGAGGCGAGTATTCTCGTCGCGCAGGTCGGCGAGCGCGCGCGCGAACTCGTCGCGCTCGGCCTCGCGCTCGCTCGCCTGCTCCTCCACGAACTGCCGCGTCGAGCGGAGCTGGCGGTTGGCCGCCTCCAGCTGGGCGAGGGGGTCATGTCATGGGTTAATATGGAAGCTGTTAATACGCAAGTTGGTACGATATTTCTGACAACTTTTCAACGCGATCGACTTGTGCCGGTGTTTGAAAGGCGAGTACAAATAAAAAGAATAAGTCTTGCAAGTATCCAGTCAGCTAGTTAGAATAAGAACTACCGTTATGCTGATTTAGATTGCGAGATCTTGCGCTGCAATACTTGAGTTCTCTAACTAACACGCATTGTGCAATAAGTTTTATTTAGTAAATGGTATTATTGTTGAATACGCGTTTGTATTTAGACTAGTTCTTTAATACATCATGCACTGATTTTACCAACTTACGTTGATCTGATGATGGAATGCTGTCAGGCATGGGAATTATGAACATGCCTTAAAGTTTTATTACATATTATTATGTATAAAATATATCATGAAATGAATGTGTTTTCGTATTTAAAAAAAAAACATTTTATAGTTACAAAAAAAAATTACATAGTTTCTATAAATCGTTTAATTTTAGTTTACTGTTTCTATTACAAAAAAATAAGAAAAAGAAATTATATCCGCATGAAAGTGATATAATTAATTTCAAACGACTATAAATTACTAAAGTAACGTCACGACTAATTTAAAACTAAAATTGAACTGAATTAACATTTTACAGTTTTTTGTATCTACTTTAGATATATGTACATGACATCAAGCATTAGACAACTAACATACAGATGTACGATAAATGCGACTATACAACGTCCACATAAGCCATGCAGTTCCGCAACATTAACATGTAAGTGTCGCGGTTACCTTGTCGCAGCATATCTTATGTACGGGCGACTCTGTCATCCGTTTAACCTGCGGGCGCGTGCGTGTGCGCGTGCGCGAGCGCGAGCGTGAACAATACATACATACTTTAAATACTCATACAAATACATAGTAATATCAATCTTGTAGAATATACTGTCCCACTGCTCAGCACGGACCTCCTCTACTACACAGAGGGATTAGGCCTTAGTCCACCACTCTGGCCTACGGCAGATTGGTAAACTCATATACTCTCAAAATTCCTATAGAGAACTTCTCAGATATACAAGTTTCTTCGAGATGTTTTCCTTCACCGTTAAAGTAAGCGATAAACCACAAAGAATACATAACGTTACAAAAGTCAGACGTGTGTGCCCTCCCTTAGGTTCTGAACTGTCAGACATTCGTTTCGGCATTCAGAGCCGGGGGGCAAAATTTGGACGAAATAAATACTGTACAGTTTTTAGGGCACTGAAATTCCTTGTCATCTCTATCGCATCATAAATCTTCGTTTTTACATAAAGGAAAATGTTTATGTAGTTCGTAATGTGAAGTTGATCTAGATGAATTGTTAAGGGAGTAACTTTTCATGAATTTACTATATTGGAGTGTAATACGTGCATCTAATGACAATAATACATGCACGTACGATATCCAAATTATGCCAGATTAGTTCTTTGGTATTATTTAATTCATTTGGTGCTTGATTTTTGTGTGTTTATGATTTATATTATTATTCGACTCCATGGGATTAATAACTTAGTACAATTAACGTTAAAGGTTATTGTTGTTCTGAAGCCATTCCAACCGCTCTCGACGGTTTTTGTTACTTTTATCATGGCAACGCTGACGTCGGTTGTAACTAACTTCAGACAACTATTCAATGTAATTTATATTATGAGGAATTATTATGATCCAATGTGACATTAGTGTATATTTTAATTTAACCGTAAAACGCTTAGCGTAAGGTTTAGTTAGTAAAGCTGATTTATTACGAGATACGTGCATGGAGCAGTTGATGAATAAGTCAGCTGTGAGATGAGATGGGACGGATTTGATCTGTAGTATGTGAATAATTTTTTTTTCGTAGTGATTTATAACAAATAAACTACGTGTTATCGATGTTTCTAATCGACACTCATGTCTCAAATGTTGTATGTTAGTGTGTGTAGTGAGTGTACGTGCTGACCTGTTGGTGCAGGTCGTCCCGCTCCCGCTGCAGCGCGTCGAGTTCCCGCGCGTCGGTCCCGGCGCCGGGACTGTCGAGCGAGCGCGGACTATCGCCGCGGGACCGACGCGACTGCGGCGAGTGGACTTGACCTCCCGTGCCATACCTACCGACAAACACTCCTTCGTGTCACATGTCTTATGGTACGCTCAATAACTTATATTTAAAAGCAACATTTTTATCAATACATTATAAAATATAATAAATAACGAAAATCGATTATTCCAATTGCACCAAACGTGCCACTAGACTATATGTAACTTGCACTCACCCCTCCGCGATAACATCAGCGCTGGTCATCAGCTGAGCGATCTTAATCATCGCAGCCTCCAGATCGGACCGCAGGAGATTTTCGCGCTGCAAGCATTCCGCCATCGCCTCTTCCATAGTCTGGAGATTAGACAGAAAATAACATCTAAAACTTTATTCATCCATATATTTTGTTGGTAGCTGATCTTGGCGTAGTAGGTAGTGACTTTATTTGAGAAACAAAAGATTGCTGATCTAGTAAAGTAAATAATTATAGGAAAAATAAAGAAGTGTCATAAGCACCACAATTGCGAAATAGTTTAAATTTACGGATGAAATATTTCTCTGGAAGGTGGATTCCACGACCTTTCTCTTACGCAGGTTATCGCCAACTGTTCCCAGAAATCATATTCGATGAGGAGTGATCGGTGTTGTGTCCATGTTCATGACGCTATTTACCTTCCGATGCAGTTCGCAGTTGTCGCAAGTCTTGTTGTCGTCCAGCTCTTGCACCAGTTCGGTGACTGACACGCTCGATTCCAGCATTTTCTGCTCTGACTTTCCTTCTAAAAAGGAAATGTTATAGTGTTGATTTATGCGATTGTAGACTTGATGATTTAAGACTCGAAAGGCTGTAATACAATCAAGTGTAGCAAGAGCACAAAAACGTATGTTTTATTGAAGATTTGCGGTAGATTTTTATTGGGAATTTTTAAGAAATTTGTTGCCTTTACAATGTGAAAGATTTTTTCATGCTGTGCAGTTAAATATTGAGTATAGGAATTGCAACATTAAAAGTTTAGCTACATAATTTTCTATTTATATACTTTAAGTTATTATCAGTTGATCTAATATAGGTGTGTAGGATATGCAGTGGGTGTGTAATGTGTAGGGGCTCACTGGCGGCGAGCTTGGCGGAGAGGTCGAGCAGCGAGTGCGCCTCGAGCCGCAGGCGGCGCAGCGACTGCTCCAGCTCGCGCTTGATGTCCGCGCTCAGGTCGCGCTGCCGCTGCACGAACCCCACCACGCACTCCTGACACACACGTACAATGCATCTTAGTCTCAACAGATACCAGTATTAATACCATCCGCGTGGGTTTCATTCAGAAATAAAAATGCCTACAAGAATCACGCATAAAAATGTCTCATTGTCACTTTGCAGTCTATAAGCTAGCTTGTCAAACTAACAAACACACACAATTTATATAATAAAAGTCAATAAACTCGATAACTAATCAGAAGCAAGTGATCACCTCATCTAGATCAGAGAGTATATCCTTGAGGTCCGGTGCGAAGTGCACGTG
The DNA here is from genome assembly GCF_014839805.1 of Manduca sexta. Taxonomy (NCBI): domain Eukaryota; kingdom Metazoa; phylum Arthropoda; class Insecta; order Lepidoptera; family Sphingidae; genus Manduca; species Manduca sexta. Next base: position 125,250 of record NC_051124.1, read on the forward strand.
CTTGCCGCCGCGCGACACCGCGCTCGCGTCCAGCTCCCCCAGCAGGCTCGGCGTCGACGGACGGAACTCTTCCTCCAGGATACTTCTGGAAATAAAATATGAGGATAGAGTTAAAAATGTGACAAACAATTCTAATTTTAACATCCTAGATTTATAGAATCTAAACTCCTATAGATAGTAGTGCATTACCAAAACTTATCTATGTTTGTCTCAGCCAACTGTGAAATATTTAATCTTATTTTGATAATACTCATCATGATTGTAATCATAAAAAAAAAAATATTGTTCTAAAGGACTTTTAACCTCAAACAAACTACGCCCTAATATTAGTAAAAAAAGGAAGGTTTTCGAAACAGAAGAGAAAAATTTTATTCGCTCTGAAGTTTTTCAAGATCATGAACATAAACCAAAACCGCATCTAATAGCACGGACGTGACAAATTTAGCTCAAGATCGAGTGCGACAGTTGGCGGGAAAATAATCAAAAATGAAAAGGGCACAGGTGCTGGCCCCGAGCCAACCGCACCGCGTCGAGTGGACGGTGAACCTCCCAGGAGATAGTGCGAACAAAAAACATTTTTGCAGACTTAATGAGGACCAGCAAACTTGTTGTACGACGACACCATAACAAATGGACAAAGTAACACTTCACATACATTTTTAGTCTGTAGCTGCTTTTATTTTGAATATCAGTGGCACTAATGTAACGACAGATGCTATAATTCTATAATCCACAGTCCTGTATAAATTGGCAGTGAGCTTATACAATTAAATAAATAGATTTTACTGGTGGTAGGTCTCTCATATGTGAGAGTCCGCCTGGTTAGGTAACACCGCACGTCTACTTCTGCCGCCAAGCAGCGGTGTGTAGTCACTGTTATGTTCCGGTTTGAAGGACATTGTAGCCAGTGTAACTACTGGACATAATAAGACTTAATATCTCATGTCTCAAGATGGCTAGCGCAGTGGAATACCAAACAATACTATGTAATTCCAGGTGTTAGATGGCGTTTCTGTTTATGGGCGGCCGTATTGCTTACCATCCTTACCATCAGGCGAACGGCAAGCTCGTCTCGTCATTAAAAGCGATAAACAAAATTGTATTAGAAAATATTCCCACTTTACAACCGACAGGAGCGAGCGAGTGCTCTTTATATAGGTTTACCTTTGACATTTCCGCTTGGAATACTAGCGAGAGCGGATCATCGAGTGACTATACGGTTTTAAAATATAAATATGTTTTAAACTGCTAACTTTCATAATTAACACAATAACAATTTCTAAATGTTTTTTTTTTTATTTTATCTTTCCAACAAATAATATAAAAAATTGTAACGTGTAAAATCAATTAGTGCAGGTAAATATTAGAATGGAGTACAAGGTGTTTTTTAATTTATTATTAAACTACTTCTTCGAATAGTTTATCATAGAACCAGAAGTGATAAGACATAAAAAACCTAGATCTAGCGTTATAAGTGTCAGAACCGCCCATTGCCCATAAACAAACATTCTCATTGTAAACATACTATTGAGAATCTTACAAGATACCTTCAGGTATGCAAGTATATTTTTATGTATTGGCCATTAGTTCTGAGGATGACAGGACCCATACAATGAGTAAGTCGTGTGTACTCACTCGTCCGCACCCCCGGGCAGCAGCCGGCCCAGCAGCTGCGTGAGCACGGTGCGGTTGAGCTCGTCCTCCGCGCATGCGCAGTACGCCACCAGCTGGCCCACCACGCGGTGCAGGCTCACAGCTACACGCTTTAAGTCGTCCCTGTAAACATAGATAATATTGTATTTTAGTGACTCCATGGTTTTTTTAGTATTTAGTAACTCCATTGATATTTAGTAGATATTTTAATTCAATTAAAGATTTAATACTAAACAACCATTTCGCTTCCAATAGGTCGATCTAGAAATCTTTGAGGAAGGCCTATGTGCAGCTGTGGACATATTGCGGCTGACATTTCGCAATAATATTCCATGTTAGAGTTTCCAACAGCTTTCACTGCAATATGGACTAAGTTACAATTTTTTAAAGCTATAACCGACGTGAACCTTTATGTTGCATTTCGTTATATCGACGTTTCACCAAAGATTCCTTAGCTTTCCTCTAAAACCATCAAAACCCTCACAATACTTGCACACTACAAATGTTTATGAGTAAATAAATTGTTCTTCGGTACTCGTTCTCAAAATAACATGCTCATAACAGCATACTTCTAGCCCTCAATTACCTCTCCCTGGTGACCTCCTCGAGGTGTCTGTTCTGGTCGAAGCTGTGGTTGCGGCGCTGCTTCCACTTGTCCTCGCACGCGGACACCTCGTCCCGCAGGCTCGACACCTGCAGACAACACAACAGCCATCAAACAACTATGATGTGGATCGTATGCAGAAGAAACAAAATATCACGTTACATAATCCTGGTCCTATACTAATACATCGTATGGTTGACATCAACTATCGAACTTTCGCTCTTCGAAATCCAAAGTCATTTGAACTTACAAACATGTCTCCGAGCGGGAGTCGAACCCGGTTTTCGATACACAGCCGTTTGTGTCACAAGGCCTAACTGGTAAATAAGTAACACATAAATTAATTGTTACAAGTGCATCATTTTAACGCGTTCAATTCACTGAACAGTTATTAATAACGAACTATGACATCATGTGCTACACCATATTCAGAAAAGGAAAAAGCCAACAAATGTATACAATTCCATTGTTGTGATTCGTTTCATTGACGAGAGTTAAAGGCATTATTTAAAACATATTGTATTTTTTTCCTTTCTTGAATAAAGTAAAAGTTGTAAGGAACGTACCATAAACTTCCTCAACACCACCATTTTGCCGTCACATTATACACACTATTACCATAACACTAAGGTTCATTGTACGGTCCACACATTTAAATCACTTGCTTGTATCATCTTCATATCAATATCTCAGAAGTTATTAGCCATATAATATAGAACATTTTATTCTGTTACAAATTTTGTCAAGTTTAAATAGTATGTTATCCTACAGCAGACATGTGCTAGGCGGAAAACCGCAATCTCAAATATTAAATATCTAAAACGGAGTTTAGATTAGCAAGAAAAACTTGCAGTTGACTTGCGCAAAACATTTTTACCGTATAAAAGGTAAATAGACACGACAAGCTGACTGCTACAAATTCTGAACCTTGCAGGATGCATGAGTATAGAATTACTGAAATATTGCCGCTAGCTTGGAAGATCTTATTCCATATATCCTGCAAGAACTTGCTTGTGTAAACCCAGCTTTATGAATGGTTCACTTGATATAATCATACATTCACACTTTCACTGTACTTCATTGTACTTCACCAAATATTCACACTTTTTCCAACGCAATATCAACATTGTTAAGTATATATAAACTTGATACAATTTTGTTCAATTACTACAAATATTAATTATTCAAAAATACATCTAAATTAAATGTCTGCATGAGATATTTCAGAATTCAAACATTTTCAAATAAGTTTCGCCTTGTTACTTCACACCACAAAATATACAAAATTACGCCATTTAAAAACCGCATACCAAAAACATAGAATTTAACACGCAACAAATTCCAGAACTTTCCTTTTGAAGTGCGAGAAAAATGCGTTAAATATTTCCTAAACCAACTTCCATATCCGGGAAGCTACGCACTTCCTCTAATTAATTAATGAACGGCGCAGTTGTGTACGCAAATTAATGAAACATATCAATACTGGAGCAAGACTTCTTCTTCAAGACTATCTCCTTGTTGGTTTGGTGGCTGGGAAACGTGGGGTTGAAGATTTGACTTCCATGTCAGACAACTAAACTATATATGCTCAGGTAATTCAATTCGAGTATATTGAACCTTATTATCTGGGATTGAACTAAAACCCTGATTAAGTTATTCCCCCTATCTTGGGAGGGAAAGAAATTCACGACACCATGGTGCACTGTATTGGCTGACCCATGTCTAATTAGCGACACAAAAATGAGCGTACATGGTTATGAATATAATTACTTTTCGTAGTTTTAGTTCTAATTCAATTTACTCCTCCCCAGCGGAAACAAAAGTATACCGGTATGTATAAAAGAAAGAAAACTATATACAACAACCTATATATAAGTCAATGCAACAAGCGAACTTTGACCCTAAAATTAATAACCTTAGGGTTTTTAATAATAATCACTCTCGAGCACAAACAAATGTATACTAACCATATTTTTCACTACAGACCTTTTGAACAATATCCTTTCACTCGCGAACAATCACTTTTAAACAAAATCAACAAGAACGCTTAATAACATTAATAGAACAGTATCGCGATATAAAACTACCCTCATAAAAACAAACCCAGCTGCGTCAGTACAAATATAGAAAAATGTGGGTAAATAGTTGTCGAGGTGTGAGTTGAGTGCGGTATCAACTTTTTTTTATGACGGAAGATGAACGTAATTATACCGTAGCGGTGTGAAGATCACCGAGATTTCGGTCGCGGGTTCGAATCGTAACTTCAGAGTAACTAGGACCTACGCAATTCTGATTTGTCAAAATTACGTGCCATTTATGATTAATAATCGCTTATGAATAAAAATACGTAGAAACTAAGAAACTTCAATTTTTATAAAAACAAAAAAAAATATCAACCATCGATCAATTCATCAACCTGAAGGTAATCACATTGTTAGAGACAAGGGTGTAAATGCTCTGCATGAAAAATGAGTCTCCAATCTCGCAGTATACCATACTTTTTTACGTGACGCATCACATACCTCAGTTCTAGACAAAAGCCAAAGCACCACGTTTAAAAACTTACAAATTTTCCCTCTCATTGAAGTAATACAATACTAACTTAGAGCCGGTTATTATTATATTGACCCCAGCGCACCACGTGCGCCCCAGATGCAGAGCACACAAGGGTTGTCAGGACAGGCGCGTAACCAGAGGATGCCCCACTAGTGATAAAACATCAACTAATCTCTTAATAATTATCTCATTGCAGCTGCCTGTTTATTTACTTCGACATTTTTTTTTTTGACATCAACAACTAAATGTTAAATCTGATGGCCACAAATAATCGGTTATCGGAAAATCAAGAATAGGGTACCGGACTCATTTTTGTTCTTTACTTTTATCAAATATTTACATAATATAAATTATAACACAAAGAATTTTTTAAATCCGGTAAAAAATCAACAAGTTATAAGTCTTTGAATTTCGGTGGAAGGGGTAATTAACAAGAAACAGAAAAGAGACGAAATATCCACAAGTGACGTCATCGGGAATTACGACGCGTGCGAAAGAAAGAGATGAAGCGATATCCCCACATCACGCCCACTTCTGCACATTACAATATTTTAAATATGAATTACTCGCTCATTTTTTAACCAATTTTTATGCAGTTTTCGCAGGAGTGCTTCGTTTTCATATTATTAACCATTATATATAGAATAATGGACAAAATCAAGCATAGGCCGGTCCCCTATTGTCGACCCGTTAAACAATTCAGGCATTAAGTTAGGAACATGTTGTTTTCATAAAGATTTCAAAAACGCAACACTAATTTAAATAAGGTAACTTAAACACACTAAGACAACCTAAATCATTGCCTTCCTTCATCAACAAGATCTCTCTTCCCTTCCTTAAAGATCCTGTCAACTCCCCTGAATCCCGGACGGGTATCCAGATCGACCGACGAGAGGCGAGGCGCAGTCTCGTTGATAACGAAGGCCAATGCACTCGGATGTTTATGTGTCCGTTGGATTGTAGCACAGTAATTAATTACTATTGTTTTGTTAAAGCTCTGTACGGAGGTTCAATGTCGGAATGCGTTGGGGTGTTTTTATATTTAGCCTAGATACACAAAGAGTACATGGAGCAAGTTAATTCTGCCCTGTAAAGTAAAGACTACTTCTTGAGAATTTCTCAAATGAATGCGGAGCGTAGTAGATGATTCCTAAGCCACAGATAAACCCTAAAGTCATTTAGCTATAAGCGATCTCGTCATATACTTATTTAAACAATATACTTACAAATAGACTTAATACGTTGGAATAACTTATAGCTCTCACAGTCTACCTTTGGCCCTACTAACTACCTATTTAAAACCAGAACAGCCTTTCATGCAGCGTCACTCAAGCTTTGTAATTCAAAGTTCGGGCCGTGTTGCTACTGATAACTGGCGGCCATGACACTTCAGGCAAACGACTTGCCACGACATTAAATATTTCGTTATACACAAAATGTCTTAGTTCTGAGATTAAAAATTACACGCCCATATGAGAACTTCCTACATTTTAAAGTCGTTTATAAAAATATGACAGACTGAATATGCACAAGAACGAGACCTGTGAAAGACTGGGGGAGGGCTATGCTGTTAACGCTGTTAACCAAGACAGACAGGTCAACGTCGATGCTGAGTAATTGTTTTTTTAATTATACATTTTATAGTTATAAAAAAAGGCTTTAATTGTACTAATACTAGTGTTATCAAGAGGTAAATTTTCTTACATCGTTTGTTTGTAGGGAGTAATCTCTGGAACTACTGAACCGATTTTGAAAATTCTTTCACTAATAGGAAGTTACATTATTCCTGAGCTATATATAGGCTACTTTTATCCCGGGAAAATATTTGACCCGAAAAACCCTTGCAATGAAGCCGCGGGCAGAAGTTAGTTATTATTATAAAATGCAAAAAATATGCAATTACAATAATTATAAAATCCTTTGGAAAGATGTCAAGGATCGCTAGTTCCTTCGTTACACAATACACATGCTCATAATGTTTGTAAATCTCGTTACCTCTTGAAGGTTAGCTCCGTAAATTTAATCAACTGCTTACATTTAATGTACGATAATTGCATTGTAATTAAGGGCAAGGGTGACAGCAAATTGAAAAGTTGATATTTCGACACTACTGATTACCTTTCAACATAACATTTAAAAGAAATGGATTTATTAATAAATCAGCTACGTATGGGGTTACATTGTTGATGATAAAGGGCTAATTATTAATGGCGCTTCCTTATTCCTCATGATAGTCATACTCTTCTGCCTGCCACCACCATGCCACTCCAAAGAGGACGCCAAAATCCACTTTTCCAAGTATGATGCAAAATAGTTTTAATATTTTGCGCAGACTTGCGAAGTGTTTATAGTTTATACAGATACGACTCGCTGCAAGTCTTGCAAACTTAAAAATATCCAGAAGTCACCCTGCCGTGACTGTTCAGACGGTAAAATAAAACGAAAAGAGACGGTAAAAAAATCTTGTAAATAAAATTCTGCAAGTTTTCTTGCTAATGAAGTCCTTTTGATTTACGACTATCGGACTGCTTGATGTCAACCACCGAGCATAGAAAAACTGACACGTGTTACCCAACCTAGTAACGTAGCCTAACTAATTTTTGACCACTCAGTAAGCTACGAAACAATGATTAATTATGACTATGTCGCTGTTGTATAATTGGTACACATAAGGCAATGGATACAATGCGGTTTACCCGCACAAAAAATTTCCTTATTAAATAAAACAAAAAAATAAATTTAACAATAACAATCGAACAATCAGAAAGCACCATAGAAAGTTCAGACAATAACAACTAATAACTGATAACATTAAAAAAATACCAAACAATCTGAACAACGGAGAATTTAAACAATGCCTCGGGCGCAAACCAATTAAAACTTTAACCTGTACTATTTATAGTTCAAAATAACCACAACGAAATCAAAAGAAACATCTGTCTGCACCACCAAGTTCAATGTCTCATTAAAATTAAAAACCAACAAACATCGAGTGGTGAATGAGTGGGAGAGTGGAGGGTCCCTGCGGATGAAAGGGAATGTTTGGACGTTATTGTTTTTTATCGAATCTAAACTATGCATTATTTTGTAGGGTTTAAATAGGAGTTATTCATTAGGTGTTGCTTTACATTGATGTGAAAAGCTTTTGTTTTCGGACCATTACTCATGAAACATGTTATACAATACACGATGGCATTTAATTAACTGTTTTCCTGACACATAAGTAATAAATCTCGTAAATGACACGACAACAAGCAGCCATTTAGAAATCAAAAATTGCCTACCACTCCATGTTATAATTATAATAGCTTAGAAATATAAGGCATACATCAAACCAAAATCTAATTTTATACAAAATTAGCTTCAGGATTACGAACTTTAAGATGTAATCATTCAATCATCGTCACTAATTATGATATCGGAATACGAAACCCGAATCCCAAGAAATAAGTTCAAGTACCTACTGTGTAATTAATGATAAAAAACAAGTTACTTTCAAACTACAACAGTCATTAAGATTATATTCAATGAATGTAAATGACTTCTAATAACCATCAAGTGTTATTGCATCTGATAATACCAAAAACAAATCTGAAAATAATCTACAGCAACAAAAACAATTCTCAGAAACTTCTTTACATATTGATTTAGGTCAATAGGCCATTCGAACTAAACCAGCCTATGGGAACAAATATTTATATTAAGAACACTGGTAGGTCTAGACGGATAAATAAAGAACTAGGATGGGAATATTTATTTAGAAAACAAACCATTCACAGTAATCTGGAAAACACACGTGAAGTTAAGATGAGTAATACAATGAGAAGAATATGGCGATTTAAAAAATAAAGCTGGCTAAATAATAAGCACTATGGTACTAAATATCTAAATGCTCTCAAAGTAAACACTTAATATGGGTATGTGTGAAGAATGAGAAACTCTAGATTCAATCTATACAACAAAAAAAATCACATACACAAACACACATCACGCATTTATCCCCGAAGGGGTATGCAGAGGCGCAACGAGAGCACCAAATTTCGCTAAGTGTGTTCCGTCCCATGATGTGATATGGAGCGAGCCTATCGCCATATTGGGCACAAATTCCAGCCTCCGGACTGATACTGAGCAAAAAAACCCAAATATCACTTTGGCCGACCCGGGATTCGAATCCAAGACCTCAGAGCGATGCCGAAAAGCGCATGCAGTACAACTATGCCACCGAAGCAGTCTATCTATAGGCATGGACGATTATCTTTTAGTAACCCAGAAATAACAAATCCTTCAAAGGTATTATTTGAAAAGAAAATAAATGTTATATCTCGTACTGGCCAGTAAATACATTATACGTTGAAACGAGAGACCTGCTGGTCTCATCAGTTATGTAAAATACCAAATTCGGAGGGGAGAGGCTGCGGCCAATCTCCATGTGATTTATAAGTGACGCGCGTGACGTATTAAACGGCGCATAAACGAGCAATATTGTAGTTTTACGAGGGGAACACGCGGAGTACACATCAGGGCAGTTTGTATACACAAATGAGACTTAGTTGTGGCCTATAGTCCTGTGGGAATAGGTTAGTGTGGATTTTTTATAGAAGGGTCTTAGACAATAGAGCCTGAGTATCTGAGTAAATGAAATGTTAATTAGTGGATGCGAAGGTTTATAGTAAGCGGGGGCTAGAGTAACGCGATAGGGAAGAATCATGAAGCAACCCAGCTATCACGTATTTACGAACTCAAATATAAGCGTGTAGCCATGACGTTTTATTAACTACAAGAAATTATATACAATATCTAGACCAAAAATATACAAAAACAATATTTCGTCTAGAATTTAAACAAAGCCAACTTGTTTTCTATTTACAATTAAAAATAATGCAAATCTTTAGCCATCTGTGTTGCTAAAGCAAAAATAGACCCTGCGGGAGACAATCGACACACTGAAATAAATCCAACTCATTTAAGAGTGTACCAAAATGTACCAGCGAAATCGGCCAAGGCCGGACTAATACGTGGAGCATATTAATTAATACAATATCAACTAGATTGAGATTTATAAGGATCAGATTATTATATGTATACTCTAGACGAACTACCCTGATTCCGAGATTATAAGTGAATATGCCATAGGCGAGCCTGTCCGAGAACCACTAGTTTCCCTTCTAGCTTCTGTAAGCACTGTTTTGTAGGGCATTGACTCCCAATAAGTTAAGATTTACCACAGACTGACGTGTGCAGTAAATTGCATACAGCGCTTTGTCAAAAGATCTATGTGATATTGCATGAAGGACAATGGACGTGTGTGTTTACCACAAAGGGAATTACTTAACGCCTTTATGTGTATTAAAGTTATGAGGTATTAAAATGCAAAAGATGGAGCTACGCGGAACGATAGATATATCCTAGAAAAGATTTCGCGTATCACTGCACGTGTTCCGACTACACAAGCTAGATCATACGTTACTAGCTTTGCATGCGGAAATGCTATTTAGAGACGCATTACGTGGGCGTTCCTATGGCGAGTGACGTATTCACAAAGCCGAATAAATCTAGAGAAATGAATCGCTCTAAAACATCATTATGTTTCTATCTTAAAGTGTGGACAGCTGCTGTGAAATAACCTGTTTTAAAGCAGAAAATCGATAAATGAGCAAAGGATAAGTGATCATAGCCCCTCATCAACAGCATCCATGACTGTATCATCAATCAAGCTTGAAGGAAAGCTATTGTAATAGAAGATGTTTTCTTAGCTTTCAGGCGATACAATCCCTAAATTCAGGGTATTCTAATAAACAGAAAGCCAGACACTACGTAGCCAACCTAAATCCCAATCTACAACAACACCAACCAAATTAAACATCCCATCATCGTGTGGAAAAAGTATGTTCCTATTCTGCTTCTGACTACAATATAACAAACATAAAAAGACGAGTATGTGAAAATGTTTGGATGATGCTTAGCCAATAACGTAAAAACGATTCGATGACTTTAGAGACAATTTGCTACATTGATAAACCATGTCCTTTAAAATTCTCGGAAAATTTACGACCAGTCAAATCTCTTAACTAGGGAGGTTATGTGCAGGTGAAGCTCCAAGAAAAGCTGATCTTTCATATTTTGAACAGTACAAAATGTTCCCAACTGTAACAACACGGCACACTTACTTTAATAACTGTGAAAGCTACGCACAAATAGGTCACGACGCTGGTATGAATATTTTTAGAAACCACGCCGACTTGTTCATTATTGTTATTGTTTGAAAGGAGCTAAGGAAATGTATCGAAAGTGTTGTGGTTAGAAATTTTGTTATATTGAAATGAGTCTATTTCAATACCCATGTAACATCTACATACATATTATATTTTTTTAATTTACTCTAATAAAGTTCTTGCATTAGATTTGTACCTATGAACTTCTCCTTCCCAAAAAATAAGAAAAAAATATGAAGGTTATGTCTTATATCAATATACCTTTACTGGATACTAACACTTTTCTCTGAGAACGAAATTGAAATATGAAACTCCGTAATGAGCAGCTCCCGCCTGTCGTTCAGGTCGCATAAGTGATGGCACATAAACTTAGTTTTATATGAAAGCCGATCAATTACCATTGATAACTTTCAGTTTCGTCAGATTTCTCGAACTTTCTTCGATAGATGTACGACTATATAGCGAGAGTAAATGAACTAGGCATATTAACTGCAGAAACTTGTAATCAATCTCGATGTTGACTTAACTAAGCAATAAAGCTTCATTAAAAACCGTTCGACGATGAACGGCGATGTTCTTCGTTGGATTACCAGGCAATGGTAATTTGCATGAGTTTACAATTTGAATAAGCAGATCTGAGCTCCTTAAAAATTATGAACATTGATGAAGAAGGGCAAGTATACGTATTGGACTGGATAAAATGTACATGAATTAGGTCCAATACTTCAACTTGTATCAACTTAATAGTCAAGCTTCACTGCATACTGAGGAAAAGAGCGTGCCATTTTCGATTTGCAGAAGTTGCGGTGAAGTATCTTACAAGTTGCAACTTTATCTATCCTTTCTGGACTTTGTGAGCTTATATTTAGGAAGTAAACAATGGTATTGTTTTCACCATTTTCATCTACGGAGCTATCCGCCACACGCAATTATACGAATGCAGTCCAAACTATCGGAACATGTGTGACCCACATCTAAATGAAACGGGGTGATGTGATATCATCACCAAACAGTACCCTAGTTAGGGACCGATGACATTACTTATCGTCCTAGCTTTATCAGTTTTGCGACAGCCATTATAGTTTGAAGTTATATCGTGGGAAAAATAATAAGTTTACTTTCAAGATGAGTACATATTTCAAAAAATTCTGTGTATAGTTCCCATGACTATGGAGTTTTTTGTTAATGATTTTCTAATTTGTGCTGTATGAAGAAAACTCATTCGGTATACCGTGTACTTAATTGGATAGTGACCACACACACAGTGAAAAAATCCCATGAAAGAATATTTCTAGCAACTGTCGGGAAACGTAACGTAACTCTATGAAGGACACTATTACAACTAACAAAGTACTGACAATCTGCTGTATTCAAAATCAGATAAAAATTCAAGTTCTCTCTTTGTTTTGCCGTACTAAGTTCAAGACAATTGACGTATATGTAAATGTCCTGAGTTTAATTCAGCTCATACAAGCGAGGTCGCAGACGTATCGCACACAAATAATTTATTCGCTATAGTTTAGCATATGGCTACTGATTAAACAAAGGAGTACTAAAACGATTATCTGAAAATTTCATGAATGTACAATGTAAAGTACTGTCGGCATAATGATAAATTGCTTCGTGTGAAAACTGCTATCTTTGGTTGCAACTGCGGTACTACAACGTAGAATACGGACTGCAAATATGAGAAATCGCCATGTGCCAATACGAATATACTAGTAGAATGTCAGTGCTTGTGCGATGTTTAGTTAACAAATAAACCAAATTGCTGTGTTCTAAAACTGTTACCTTTCTTTACAACTGCAATGCTAGCCTATAAAGTAAAGTACAGTCGGCAAAATCCATAAATTGAAATGTGGTCAAAAAAAGCTATCGCTTATGTCAGTGCTTCCACAATGTTGAACATATGATAAATTAATAAACAACACATTATGTTGCTGCAAAGATTATCTTAATATTTTAGATCCTAAAAAGTTAGTTACGATTTTACTTCCAGATCATATTTTAGGATCAAAAATATTATTTTTTTAATTTATGTGATCAATGAATGTAAAATCAGGAAATGAGAAATTCGCTACAATGGCTGTGGTAAGTTTTTTTGTCCCTATTCTACTTAAGATAAGCTACATGTAAAAACTAACTACTATTTTAATCATGCATTATTCATTCTATTCCACGAAGTTCTACTACCACTAAAGTTTTCTGCTCGTAAAACTTCATGTTATCACTCATGTGACTCAATAATTGTAAATTTTAATCGACTTGTAAAACCTATTCCTTAGAATACGTTTTAAGTCTACTACCTAAAATCAATCATTCATTCAATTTCATGAAGTGTTCGAAAACAATCCTGAATCCTGAAAAAGCTTATAAAACATAAATCAACACGTTTTAAAATACCGTATAACGATATAATCTACATCCGTAAAGAAAATAGAAAAATAATATTGTTTAAATTACACTTCTCTAATTATATTAGAGTAGGAAGTGACACATAATTTAACACAATTGGCAACACAAATAACACATGACAACACTTTAAACGTCTAACGAGAAACGGTCACTTTTCAAACTTAGAACATAACGGTTTTTCGGGATAAATCCTTATGGTGCGCGGGCGCAACCGACGCGGGCGCCGTTCGACGTTGCACTGCCCGCCGCATGTTTACGAGCCCGTGTTGTTTTGTTTCAAGATGGATTTAACATCCCGCTTGATAGACGTACTTTCGTTGTAGCGTTTAATGTGCATTTCGTTTGTTTCCAGGAGAAAAAGCTCGAGTTTTAGTGATACTTTGATGAACGCGTATGACTTTAATTGATGTTTAACTTTTTCACGTGTTGTGTACAATTCTAATGTTACATAATGTTTATCATGTTTTAATGACCTCTCCTGAACGATAATTGTCTTGTTTGTAATATGTATAAACATTTTTTTTATTGAAATGAGTAGTAATAACCTCATTGTTACTAATAATTAAATAATTAACACAATAACAAATCTTAAATTTAATACATGTTTTGCGTAATCACTTTAATTGAACACTAATGTATAAATTTAACCTTGAATACCTATGGAACCAATTGCAATTTCGTATGCTATAATTATAGTGAAAATGTTATTTCCCGTATCCACGTGCTAGCTGTACGACACGTTGGCTTGGTGTAATTTGCATTATGTACACCTTTACTATCATAGTTCTTGAAAGTCAGTATTTATCTTACATTTACTCGACCATCGTTGAGCTATATACTATTATTTTTTAATTTTTTTAATGATATTTTATAATCTATAGTTTTTCTTGACGACATTAAAATCTATGCGTAAAAATTTTCATACTGTTAGGTAATATGACTAAGATAACACTTAGATAAGAAACAGGCGTCAAGGCCACGAGAGACCTCGTAAAACATCACAAAGGATACATTAAGCCGTACTACTGATAAGGAAAAGCGTAAAGATGATTCTATGTACTAGTTTGTACTCCATAGCCCACTAATAAAAACCCCGCCATAGTTTCTAGCCATTCGCTTAATTGAGTTTCGGTTTTCGATCGCCAGTCTTCAATCGCCAATCTTCAAAGTAAGGCAGACCGGCATAATCTTAGCGATTAGAGGACAAGCCTCCCGATTGATACTGAGAAGAATAACCCGAGACATATACACTGTAGTCGTACCATACAACTACGGCATCGAGACAGTCATTCTGTCCATAGTTAAAATTCACCAATACCAATATAATGTACAATATTATCTGTATTGTGGGCAATTCATGCACATGAATTACTGTGGAAACAATCAATCACATGTCATTTCTAAGCGTTACACTCGGAAGATAACAGACATTTTTTACCCAAAACCAAACATGACATCTTTGATCTCTATGACATTGTGTGTAAAGTTGAACACTTGAAACGTAGCAGTCAATATCACATATTAAGTTATGAGGGCACACAATGCACGTTCACGTATGTCTTCGAAGGGTTGGTTAGACGGTGGTGGGAGACAGCATCATAACCTACAAGTTGTGACGTTGAAAAGCCATGCCTTTTCCCTTGACATGAGACATTACAAGGAGCAACGAACAGCATCTTACATCTTTAATCTGAGACCATACACGCCAATTTCCTGCGACACGGTCCACGTTAGCAGCATCCACCGGATCTCCGGAACATACTCCGGGGAATGGAGTAAAAAATCATAACCCATGCTACGAGACAGGATGTCACCGCTATATCGGGATACCCTTCAGTCTGATGACGTGAGAATCAAAATAATATCATTGTGTCGCGACATGAACAAAATTAAGGTTGTCTATTTCTGTGCTATTTGTTATTGGACGGTCGGTGAATTGTTAGGTGGGCTATAACAACATACGTACTAAAATTATGTATTTCTTTCGTTGCTAATATCATTGTTTTCTTAATTCAAGTTGAATATGGCGAAGATTTTCTTGACGTTTTGTGTGATTGACAATATTTTGGTAATATATCTTAAACAATATTTCTTTTCATTATAAATTATCGCTTGCTTTAACATTGAAGGAAAACATGGTAAGGAAACCTGCATACCTGAGTTCTCTTTAGGAATTTTGAGGGTGCGTGAAGTCTCCGAATCTGCACTGGTCCAGCGTGGTGAACTAAGACCTAATTCCTCTCAGTAGTAAAGTAAGCCCGTGCCCAGTAGTAGGACATAATATAACACAGGGCTGATATTACATTTATGTTAAACAAAACAGTACATTATCTATTAATACTCGCTCATCTCTTAAAACAGATAAATGAAATTTCATGCAACTTCATTAACTATAACCAACATCTGGCATAACCAGTGGACATAAACCAGTAACTCACGACATTACTATCCCTAATAACGCGAACGCCCATCACAAATCCATTTGTAACAATACTCCATTCACACAAATCTGCAAGCCGCTAACTAAACGTTAAATTTCGACTTCTCATTAGCATTATTTCACAGTAAAGCAACGTCGACCCTAATTACATACGTTCCCGAAAGGCGGAAGAACTGCACCGTATTAAACTAGAGGAATGCGTAAACAGAGTAAAACTGAATTTTATGACCCATAAATGTTATAATTGTAACATGAATTTTATATAAATATTATGTCTGTTTTCCTTTTATGTACAATTCAAGGAATAGAGAGTTTGTTCAGTGTAACATGTTACTTGGAACACGTTGCCAGACATTTCTTCTCTTGATGTGATCAATAAATAAACAACGAAACGAGCAAGACGATAGCTTCATTATTAGCGCCACAAATGCCAATAAAGGGATAACAATTTAAAATGTAGTTGGACCTTTTGAGCTACCTTAACTTAGGAGAGGAACTGGCATAATTATAACAGTGACGAAGAGTGATATTTTTCGAAAAGGAACCCGACACTACATACAGGTAGTACTAATATGCATAAATGCGTTTTGCAATCCATTCCAAGAAAAACAAGATTTAACATAAGTTACGAAAAGGAAGCCGGCAGGAATCGACTTATATGGACCCTTCGCAACTGGATATGCAATAATCTCACTGTAAATTGTATTCACTCAAAAAAAAGGAGTAGTTTTTTTAAACAAAGTCAAGTAAGCTTTAAATATCACGTTCTAGGATTTCAAGGGACGTCATCTTTATTCACACACCACTCATATCTGACAGCTACTATTCAATACCACAAACTACTTTATGAGCAGTTGCAAAACGCCACATCAATATAAAATATTTAGTAGGTCGCGAACACTTCAGAAGCTCTCGATATTTGAGTTTATACGAGTATACACTGTTTAACGCTTTCATAGCATTAGTGCAGTGGTTCCTAACCTGGGGGTAATTACCCCCGCAGGGGTAAAACGGAGATTCTAAGGGGGTAACACGGGATGGCACGAAATAGTATTAAAATAGCAATAAACAAAATAATAGTACGGTAAACGGTAGCACGGCGCTCTCATGCGCGCGGCTGATGGCGACGGCGGCGGGTGAGCTGCGGTGTGGGAGGGTGAAGCATGACTAGCGGCGGGCCGGACAGGCGGCGATGTTCATTTTGTTTACCTAAGCTTAGGAAGAACACGCATTTTATTTGTTCCGCCGCGCATTGCAGAAATCGTATTTTTGAATTGTTTAAATTCAAAGGTAAGCAGTGTTTGTTAATATCGTCACGTTAATATTGTCACGAGTGATTTGTTTACGTAGGTATGTATTAGTTGATTTTTGTTTTAGGTACCTACAGGTGTTTTTGACATGGCTTCTACTTCATCTGGCAAAAAGCGCACTTATAAAGAAGCATTTCTACAATGGGGTTTCACAAGCATCGTAGACAAAAATATAGAAAAGCCTCAGTGTGTTTTATGTAATAAAGTGCTTAATCCAGAAAGCATGAAACCGAGCAAATTAAAAGAACATTTTGCTAAAGTTCACAAGGAGTTCGCAGATAAAAATATAGATTTTTTTAAGAAAAAGGAGAGGATTCTGAAGTCTTCCCGCATGGATTCTACAGGCAATATACAGAAAGCAAATGAATCATGCCTTCAAGCTTCATACAAAATTGCTTATCGCATCGCACGTAATAAAACCACACACTATAGGAGAGGACCTCATCAAACCTTGCTTGTTAGATGCAGTAGCACTTGTTATTGGTGAGCAACATGTAGCTAAGATTAAACAAATCTCACTCTCAAACACTACTATTCAAAGTCGCATATGTGAAATGAGTGCCGATATTCTAGCAACCGTTATTTCTGAAATAAAGGATAGTCCTATGTTTGCGCTGCAGTTGGACGAGTCCACAGATGTTGCTTCGTGTTCACAATTATTGGTGTTTACACGATACATTAAAGATGATGATGTAAAGGAGGAATATTTGTTCTGCAAGTCTTTGCCTACTACTACTCGCGGCGAAGACGTATTTCAAACGCTAAAAGAGTTTATAGAGGAAAATGGCCTAGACTGGTTAAAGCTGATTGGTACTTGTACAGACGGGGCGCCTTCCATGATGGGCATCCGTTCTGGTTTTCAGGCACTCGTGAAGCAAGTTGCTCCTCAAGTTTTCGGCTATCATTGCTTGATACACCGTTACGCTTTGGCTGTGAAAACGCTTCCACCAGATTTGCTAAACACGTTGAGTGACATAGTAAAATTGTTAATCATATTCGAGGCAGCGCCACTAACTCAAGATTATTCAAAGTTTTGTGCGATGAAGTTGGTGCTACATTTAATGCTCTTTTGTACCATACAGAGGTACGTTGGTTATCAAGAGGCAAAGTTCTAAGTAGGGTTTACGAATTACGAGAAGAAATTGGATTGTTTTTTGAAAACCAGAGAACACAAAAAGAAAAAAAGAATATTATGCAAAAATTAAAGACCAAACATTTATTCTAAAAATGGCGTACCTTGCTGATTTTTTCACTGAAATTAATAGTCTCAATATTTCACTGCAAGGAAATGAAACGAATATTTTGACGTTGCAGGATAAAATCGCAAGTTTTTTGCGCAAATTGGAACTTTACCAACGCAGAGTTCAAGCTGGTGATGTGTCAATGTTTACACAGCTAAGTGAGCAATTAGCAAATAATAATACATACAATAAATATAAACAAGAGAAAATCACGTTTGAAAATTCCGTGGTTCAACATTTAACTGCCGTGATAGACTCACTGCAGCAATATTTTCCGAACATGGACAGTCGTGAGTCCTACTCCTGGATTTTAAGACCATTTTCTACTTGCGTCGATATTTTCAAGGACGAAGATGTGTCAGCGAAAGTAGAGTTTCTCGGGCTGCGTGAGAATAACTCATTGAAAGTTGATTTTCAAAATGATAAACTAAGCACATTTTGGCGAAAAGCAGCTGCAGAATATCCCATTATAGCTGACAGAGCTTTAAAAATGTTGATTCCATTTGCTACAACTTACAGATGTGAAACTGGTTTCTCAACTCTTGTTACATTAAAACAAAAGCCAGAAACCGTCTGAATGTTGAGCATGACATGAGATGCGCGTTGAGTGAAACCGAACCTAATATTGTCAAACTTGCGAATGCAAAGCAATTTCAACCTTCACACTAGTTAACTCCAAGATTTACATATTACTTTACTTGACTAGTTACCTAAACGTGCAATTTCTTAGAATTTAGTTAGATAATAAACATATTTTCGTTCGAATTTGTGTGGTTTTAATTATTTTAAATTGGCTAGGGGTAAACTCAATTCCCATACTTGTTCACAGGGGTAGTGACATTGAAAAGGTTAGGAACCACTGCATTAGTGTATAGCCGCTATACTCTGAGCTTGTTTTTATAGCGTAAATTGAAGTATCCGTTGGTTATTGCATTGCGCAAGGAGGTAGGAAAGTTTGACGCAGACTTATAGCCTTGGGACCGGTCGTATGAAATATTGAAAAACAATCTTATCCTCAATACTATAAAGTCCATATTTTAGTATGCAGTGGGTGGTAATTTATTGAGAATTTGTTCGAAATTCAAATTTTGAAATGTGTATGAAATGAAAGTGACCTTACGGTCGTTTCTTTGCACCAAAGAGCAATACAATACTACGGGATATCTGCACGCTATTTCAAGACAATATACTAGCTGGGCGATAAGTTTGCGTGAAACTTTAGCATTACATACGTATATTATTATGACGTCGGGAAATCTTAAAATTACACAACATTTTATTGGGAACGGATGAAATCTGCAATTTTTTCCAATTAGAAAAAATATAGTTTTTTCAAATATTTGAAAAAATTCGCATATCTTGACACTACTATTAAAGAGATCGTCAAGAAGCTGCAAGTCACCCACGACTTCTGCCTACCTTTTCAAGAAACAAAGTTATAATACAAATAAACAATTGCATAAATGATACGAGACGAACTTATTGTTTGTATTGGGGTCAACGCATGAGTTTTTGCATTGAAGATAACACGCATAATGCCGCTGTACAGCTGTTTATTTTCTGTGTAAGTATCGTGCAAGTGGTTATTCATTTCGTAATAGTTATGATTAATATAGATCTGTTTTTTGTATCGGCCGGCATAGCGTTTACTACCAGCAAGCGTATTATTTAGTTATCTATACAAATAATAGAATTGAAGTGCCCGGCGGTGATTTAAATAAAGGGTTTTTCCTAAGCTCATGTTATGCCTATGTAACAAGAACTTAGACACACGTTTAATTTCGATCTATATTAAACGATAAAAGGGATTTTGACAAGTTTTCCAAGGGGCGGCAGAGGACTTTTTACAAATCAATACAGACTAATTTTCAACTGATTTTTCCAAGACCTATGCTAGTACAATAACTAGATGATAAAAAATGAGGTATACATTTTGCTTAAAATTTGCTTTTGGTTTTAAAGCTTATGATTTGATGACAATAAGTATTTATCATTTTCCAAAAGCCCATACAACCCTAATAATATTAACAATAAGCACTAAAATGCCGTGAGCATCCCGCCCACTTCCTAAACATGTAAATACCGTTCACATCACTTTATGCGCGTGCGCAGAAATGCGGTTACGTTCCTAACGCCTGATAAATTTGAACTCAGTTACATTACATGAATAGCAACACAAAATATTCTTGATGCACGTTTGATTTTCAGAACTTCAAACCACTTACATGACTAATAACTACTTAAAATAGAAAATATGGGTTGATGCAAAATTACAGCTAGATAGTTTGAGGAAAAATGACATAAAACATCCGGCAATCATACAATAAAGCCACATTAATATGCATAATATAAGATTAAGTCTACCTCCGCTTATTATAAAAATATTTTCGCGCTAGTCACAACAATCGACACCCATTACAAAAAGAAATCTTAGAACCAAAAGATGGCGGTTAAATTCCCGCGTTGAAATATGTGACAACGAACATGTTGTTATACCCACAAGGAACACTTTCGACACAGCAGGACACTATATTTAGAAATAATGAGGCCCATCATTTTTTGCTGGGACGGCGCTACTTTATTGTAAGAGAAAATATTTTTTTATTTATAAAAACTTTTAATTTTAATAATAATTGATTAAAATCATAGATATTGTCAGTTTATGGTCAACCCATTCCACTCTTACATCAAAATTTGTCCTTAGCATCTAAAGCAGTTACCCAGTTTCGTGGGCAAAACCGCAAGCAAAAGCTAGCACATAGCACTTCCTAGAACATAATGCAACAGTGCAAGCGAGGGGAGTGCACCAATTGAGTGTGGCGGGTGAGTGACCCTACGGTTCTAATTTTAATAGTTCACATTTATTCGGTGCCCGCACCGCGCCGCCGCGAACTGACTAATTAAATTTCACATAAAATTTAGACGAGACCGGTGTAGGAATTAAGTTAGTACTTAACTGTGACCCACGGATCCCATGGTTCAAATGCGACGTTAAGATGACCTTTATGTTGTTCATCCGTAAAATATGATTAAACGAAGTTGTGAGCGATATGACGATGTTATATGGAATAACATGCAGTCGTTGTATGGAAATTGTATTAGAAAAGTTAAATGCACTTGTTACACTTCAGCCGAACCCTTCCGAGATGAAAGTTAGAAGTTTTATATTTACATAACTGAAGCGTAGAGAACACATCGTATGACGGATGGTGTGATACTTCTGAGAGTTTCAAATAAGTTTAAATAGTCTAAATCTAATTTAATAAATGACATACGTTGCGTATGCTGGGCAAATTTATTCATACCTTCTAGATTTCGCCCTACAGATCGAATTCAGTATAAAATTACAGTTAATAGCAATAAAAGGAGCAACACCGCCATCCCCCGCACAGCTCACGCGATGGGAATCCGAGGGTGGTGTATTTATACGCGCCGGCGACCATTTCTTTGCCTTTTAGCATCGTCTACATCTCGGAGTGAAATATTTACTACATTCATTACAATGCACTGACTAACGAGTTCTGTTATTTGAGTGGACTGTGAGTCATTCATGAGGTATTATAGAAAAAAGGGGCAGGCAAAATCATTTAGGGTTTTATCGAATTGTCCAGCTTATCCAACAGTAAATGATTTGAATCTCTCTTAGCCGAATTTCGGTCACGGCGGCCAATCTCAACGGAGATCAGCCAGGTACGCAGGAGATATTATAGTTCACGAATGTGTGCGCAATACACAGGTGCATTCTCTGTTCCTTCACTCACATAGTCCGGTGAGACTTCAAACCGACATGACCGATCAAAGAAATGTACCTAATAGAACTCATGACTCGTCTTTAACATTAAGACCTACTGTAAATTACTCTTCTCTTTTCATCACGTGTGAAATTAATAAAACCTTTTTACTATAACGATCATAATGTTTGACCAATCTGGGTTAATAGGTCGATATAGCCTCTTCTCTTTTCATAGGATCCCAGTAATATAAGTAGATTAAATAAATAAGTAATAATTTTTTATTTATTTAAATCAACGCACCGAAGCTGTCCGGGAACAGAATTTGTATCCTACATGGCAGAAAGCTAGACCATCATATCCTGGCACGTCTATGAAGATGAATTAGTTGCTTTATATCCCTTTAATAATTTAAAATTCTCCCATCCTATATTCAAATTAATAACACCCACTTATGACACATGAATTGACAGAAACCCTTGCCCTAATCTGCCAATCCAACATCCCTTTGATACAACCAACAAGTCTATAAATAACCGTGCATTACTAGCATTCCTCCGAAATCCGTTGGTCTGTTGTTTTTGGGCGTATTGTGTAAGCCGACACACATTCCCGCGCTGACACCAAGCCGTCAATCAATCTAACCTTTATTTTTTACTTCGTATACAACGAGAAACTTTGGCTTTTTATCCACTGAATTATGAGACGAGCTAGACGCTCTCTAGATAAACGCCACGCCTGTCCGTATACAATAGCAACACCACCCAGATTTCTTTATAACAATCATCACCTAAAATGACTAGATGTAAATGGCTAACATTCTTCAATACAGAAGATTCAATGCTGAAATATTTATCAAGTCATTAATTATATTATTTAAGCCAGCATCAACGGTTTACCAACGCACCGCATTTGGACATGTTTTCGACTGATTGAAACGCGATCTAGTATGAACGTTTGCACTATTGTGAAATTGACCGTATATTTCATGTAGTTATTAAGTACATTATTGATCTGTTTAATATTTTGACATCACAATATTATAACAAAATATATAATAACTACATAGTTATATATAGTTACTATTAACTTAATTAGTGTAATTGATTTATCCATTCTAATTGAAATAAATAAATCAATAATTTAGATCCTCTGTGTCCTTCATTATTAAAATATGGTTTAACACTTTTAAACAAGGACTTAAACTTCGCTAAAGCCACGTAAACATAATCGATATTTATATAGCCGGTGTTTTGGCGCGAGACGCGGGAAGAGGCAGGGGATACGAGGGGACACGTGGGGGGAATGTTAGTGGGTCAAAGGAGACGCATCCGGCGATCACTAATAGATACGACGGAGACTAAGGGCCCTTGCGTCACAGCATCTATTGTTAGGGCCCAATGGAAGACATTCGCTATTAAAGTTATTTCTACAAGATAATGTTTGGCTCTCGTTTTTTTTTAGTAAGTTGAATATACCTTTACGTATATCATTATAGTTTGAATGTTATTGAAGTATGACTTTACAACTTCTTTACAATGTTTTTGTGCATAAAAAAAACAACGCAATGGTGCTTTGAAGAAATAAAAAAAAAAAGGTTTATAAGATACAAATTAGAAATGAGCTAATTTCTACATCTGCTACAATGGACATGTCAATACGATATCGATATAACAATTTTTGACCATAAATTAATTTACACAAAGGTGAATTTGAATATCCCACTGACCTCCCTCTCGTCCCTCGTCTTGCAGTCGCCCTGGATGCGGTCCCGCAGCGCCACCAGCTCCAGCGGCCAGCTCGACACCTCCGCGTCAGGGTCTGACAGCAACACCTGCAAGAAAATGTGATGGTAACCTCAAAAATGCCCAATGACTGAACTTATTAGGGCCAGTGAAAATAATGATGGACTGCTTAAATATTGGTTAGATCGAAATTTTTATACAGGGACAAAATCACGAACTATAACAACATAAGAAATCATCAGTTTTGTTTAGTTCCAAATTGTAATAAAGTTCTACAGCTTATAACTGAATAACAAAAGCTCGCTTGCATATTAAATAAGGCTATCCCAAGCTAATATCGATATAACAACGCACATTAAATTATAAATGCATGCCACTTAACTGAGTTATTTACCCTATAATTACGTTATTGTAATCATACTGGCTGTCAAAAAATAGTGCTTTTAGTACCCATAACGTCAGTTAAGTCAATATAGTCATAATTACTCGGATGATTCGTTTCCGCGCCTTTCTAACACGATTTGCATACGATATATGAGATTTTCGCTTTCGATTTTATTGGCAAAAGTTTAAATACTTTTAATTTTTATAGCCGATATGTTAATCAGTGTATCGGTTACCCTACCAGCGCTGCATTGAAAACGGTCAAGCGATTAAATAATATACTAAATTTATGACTGTTCTAATACATATATCGATACTGGGCTTCACAATATCAGTTGGCACCTTGTGTGCTATAAATCTCACCCACTATCAGTGAAACTTAATTTCTAAACTGACCCTTGACTTTGACACTACGATAGAGTTGCTATGACGCAGGCGCATCGGAACATTAAAAGGCGACTAATGCTCTTCAAGAATATCCTTTCTTTATACTAAATATTTAGAAATTTCGGCATGAAATTGTTTTGTAAAACATTGGTAGTATATTACTTAATTAATTAACTAAAAAGTAACAAAATTAAGTAATAAGTCGAGAATATGATCCTTATAGGTATGACAGCTATGTGGAAGCTGACAAGCAGCTGCCGATGTACAATCTTTTGAAGGAGAGAGAAAACCATTATGAGCATTTTCTGGTTAGAATCTTATGAGACTAACTAAGTACTAAATAACTCACTTATTATCACATTTATCTATAACACAAGTTAATAGCTCTAGTACAGAAGGCTCTGGCGGCTTGTTGTGACAGCAGAAGTTAGTCAAATAAGAAGGATAGTCTTGACGGTACGTGAAATTTATCAAACACTTACACGCCACAAAATCAAAGAAGTTTTTATTGACAAAGGGAAATGGGGGTTAAGAAGGTAAGATTAGAGTTCAGGAACATTTTCATAACGTACGGGACTGTATAAGATTTTTTGCTCGCTTCATTATAATAAGCGCTGTGTCAGCCCTTAAAGAGTAGCAGCACGTCCCAACCCCTTTAGAACGTCCCAAAGAAACGCGACTCAAGTTGATGTTTACTTCTGATGTTTGTTTGATCGAAACCAATGCGTCAGTTACGTGTGAGTCTATCAACCAATCGCAATAAAGCAACACACGAAGTCGTTTCGTGTTTTTTTGCCATATTCTAAGCTCACTGAACGTTTAATTGGAAAGCTCTACACATTGCGCTAGTCACCCTAAAACATTGACTGTGCGCCCAATAATGGTGCAACCTGCAGCATGACCTACCACAGTAAATAACCAACATACTCACTATAACGTCACTCATAATGAAATCCTGTTCGAAATACATCACAATACACTTCACTTATATCACGTACACAACACAAGTGAGCGAGGAGTACTGGCCCGTTTGACCCACGACCGATAATACACTGATAGTCTAAACAATGTCGTTAGTGGTGGGGAAGGTTGGGTTATTTGTTTTTTACTTAAGGGAGGGTTAATGAGCTAGGTTTAATTGAAAGTATTACTTAATGATGTATTTGTAAACATCACCCGTGTAATAAATATAAATAATTTGAATGTAACAAATTGGACAGGCAAGCGTTGTATTCATGATACAACATTAAGTTAGATACAGATATTTTAATATACAGTTGCCTCGGTATGAAGTTCTCCAACTTAAAACAGTTACACTATAGTCCAAATGATAGTAACGAATAGTTTATATTTCTTACAAATACTTAAAATATCATTAAAATAAATGCAAAATTCAAATCAATACTATCCATAATCATATTATTGACCGAAATAAGCAAAAAAGACTAGACCGAACTCTCAAAAATTAGGTCAACAGCGCGAAAAATGTCCCCGCTGGCAAACGTCCAATACTCCCGCGACAACTTGCAAATGGCGCTGACCTGTCACGGATAACCGGCACACGAGGTGAGCAGACAGCCTGGGGCGTCAACCACTACTTTTGGGTTGATACTTCCTGAAGGTCTTTCAAATCTTAGGCAGCGTAGTGGATTAAGGTCTAAACCCTTTCAGCAGTAGAGGCTCGGGCACAGAAATATATCCACCCGATAGTAGTAGAGGTACAGGAGACATCATCAAGGAGTAGGACCCATAATTACCAACGTAACTGCTGCGTTCGTGGGTCAATCGAGTATAGCTCTTCTCGATCAGGCTGACAACTGTGACGACTGGCGAGGTATATTTCATCGATACTATCTCCTTTATCATCAGACGTATTCAGATTTCCGTGCCCATATAAAAAAAGGAGGGAATACTTTCTAAATCGAATAATCTTAAATCTGCAATCCGGTTCTTGGCCAACCTACCCGACACAATAAGGTAAGTAGGAGTCCTGTTCCCAGCAGTGGGATACTATATAATACAATGCTGGTATTTTGTGATTAGGTTAAAGAGTGTAAACACTACGAAAGCGAGTGGTGAGCGATCAAACAATAATACCCAAGTTTGAAGGACATTGCAACTAATGATATTACTCGCTACAACAAGACTTCATCCAATGTCTCAGGATGACGATGCCAATTCACTGCCAACTGCCATGCATACCTTTGTAATACAAACTTCGGAGCAATTGTTTCTAATATAGTTATTGTTTCTGAGGAGTCGTGATGCTTGCCATCAGGCGTGTTGTTATTATTCCTGGCCAGTAATGAATCTTACCATCAAGCGAGCTACTTTCATTACAACCCTATAGTCATTCAGATGAATAAAAAAAATGCAATTGAGATCCATTTTATAAATATCCTACGAGATTTATTAAATACCTGAAGCATAATAACATAATTCTATATTTACTCTACACAACTTTGTTTTTAGTAAGTGGTGATAATCTCAATCGAAGGTCATCCCTATTCGACCCCTAGGTGCGATAGAGTATTAAAGTCACCGCTAGCACGTTGCTTGAGGTGCGTTTACGCGCCCCCACGACATTACATCACGATAGATAGATCATAATTTTGGATTGATCCTGTTCCTAATCAGAAATAGCACAAGAGTAACAACCAACCAGTCTCTTCAATATAAAAATAAAATATAGGAATGAAATGATTTATTTGAATCTGTAAAATGTTATACATTATTTAGATTCCGTCAATATTAACTCTACCACCAGTTGGGAAAGCAGTTCTCACCAGAGAAGAACGTGCAAGAAACTCTGGTGTTGCTCTTTTCAAAATCAATTTAAGTTAAAGACTACAATACATGATAAGGAGAAGAGGAAAAAAAATATAATTGTTTTTTTTAGTTTTGTTTAGAGCAGTTTATTTAAATGCACAAACCTCTCAGGAAACATGTACCATCCATAATGTACCATCAGCAAAAACAGCGACCAGATGGATATGTCGGGGTCACCGGTCCTACGCTAAGTTGATGCGTCCGGAATTGGAAAAGTAAGTAACGACAGCAGAGTCGAACACATAGCACTAATCACACCCTATACCTACACACCAACTAAAACCCCGCGGTGAAATCTTCACCTCAGTAGGAACAACCTTGATATCGTTTGCAACTAACATGAATATCAACCAACGTCCAACAGCGGAGTAATTTGTCGTGTACATCTTCGTGAGAATATTTTGTTAAACGATGACTGTACTGTACTTAGTCTGGCCATAAATACTGTTACACTTAATTATAAAAAAATATTACATTTGAATTTCGAATCTGTCATTTTTATACGATTGTTCATTGTGTTTTCTCATTTTGGCGCCAATACATTGTAAAATATTTTGCGATATTAAAATGGTGTGGGGTGATAAAGAGAACCGAATCGCTGTGATAGCATTACACAAAGTAGGTATGGAGCCAAATGCAATTTTTAAAACTCTCCATACACTTGGTATTAGTAAAATGTTTGTGTACCGGGCTATTAATAGGTACAATGAGACCTCCTCTGTTTGTGACAGAAAAGATCTGGCCGTCCACGTAGTGTTCGTACGAAAAAGGTGGTCAAAGCAGTAAGGGAAAGAATTCGAAGAAATCCTGTCCGAAAGCAAAAGATTTTATCTCGGGAAATGAAGATAGCACCTAGAACCATGTCGCGTATTTTAAAAGATGACTTAGGACTTGCAGCCTATAAGAGACGCACTGGCCATTTCTTAACTGATAATTTAAAGAAGAATAGGGTGGTAAAATCGAAACAACTACTGAAGCGGTACGCAAAGGGAGGTCACAGAAAAATTTTGTTTACGGATGAGAAAATTTTTACAATTGAGCAACATTTTAACAAACAAAATGACCGTATTTATGCTCAAAGCTCTAAGGAAGCTTCCCAATTAGTCGACAGAGTGCAACGTGGACATTATCCGACTTCAGTGATGGTTTGGTGGGGTGTTAGCTATGAAGGAGTGACTGAGCCATATTTTTGTGAAAAGGTATCAAAACATCGGCACAAGTGTATCAAGATACCATTCTTGAGAAGGTAGTTAAGCCCCTTAACATCACCATGTTCAATAACCAAGTATGGTCCTTCCAGCAAGACTCGGCGCCGGGTCATAAAGCTCGGTCCACGCAGTCTTGGTTGGAATCGAAACGTTCGGACTTCATCAGAGCTGAAGACTGGCCGTCGTCTAGTCCCGATCTTAATCCGCTGGATTATGATTTGTGGTCAGTTTTAGAGAGTACAGCTTGCTCTAAACGCCATGATAATTTGGAGTCCCTAAAACAATCTATACGATTGGCCGTGAAGAATTTTCCCATGGAAAGAGTGCGTGCTTCTATTGATAACTGGCCTCATCGTTTAAAGGACTGTATTGCAGCCAATAGAGACCACTTCGAATAAGCTTTTATATTTTTAATTGTTTTATATTTATGTATTAAACTGACACACTGTAAAAGTAATAAATGTTATTTGCAGTTAACAATTTTCTTTTTTCTTTATTACAATATTTATGGCAAGACTAGGTATATAACCACAAAATTAGCGCACATGAGTAATTTTTATAAATGTTTTGATTTATTTATAGTGCGTGGAGGTGACGTATTCAGTACGGTAATGTTTGTAATTTTTCTCTGAGATTATTTGTGAGAAGTATTTTTAATAGTACACGACTTAGTGTTTATTATGTATGTATAGTATTAGATCGAGGATTGGGTGTGTTTATATTTTTTTTTTAAATTTTCGCATAAAAACAAGATTGCGTCAATATGCTATTCTTAAAATAATATGTAAGTATACTATCGTAATTGACGCCATAACAATATTAAGAGGACAAATCATTAATGTCGAGTGTACGTCGAATCTTTTAAGTTAGCGGCAAGATATTTTATTTTAAATTTATATTAGCATAAAATGTCGAACGCCTTATTTTTTTTTATAAATGACGCCATATCAGATTTTGCTAAAAGTTAATAAAAAAATGTACTAATTTTTAAAAATGGATGCGACATAACATTCGAAAATCATTATGAATGAAAGTTCAACACAACAAAACTTACGTTACACACAATCTGTGGATTTCGATCCGGCATTGTACGTAATAATGCACTCACGTCCGTTAATAATACAGTCTATGTTTCTTTAACACACGTAAAAAGTCATCATTAAAAATAATACTTGTATTTACATCACTAAGCAATGACTATTATAGCACCCACAATTAAAGTTGTCAACAATAATCAAGACTTGTTGACAAACATAACGCAAATTATCTCTAAGTCACATTGTTTATGAAATTGACTTAAACTTCACTTTCAAAACACACCAGTCATTAATCAAACACAGTTTAAACACGTTGAAGTCTGTAAGAAGAATTGATTCAGAGACCAAAAAAATAGCATAAGCCGAGAACGAGCAAATAGGTCACTTGATGTTAGGGGATTCAACCCCTTGCATTCACACTCACAAGTAACCAGTTATAATCAAATAATTCATCATTGACTCTCAAATATTATGGAATAATAATAAATTAATTTTAAGAGTTCGTGAAAATCAACTAAGGCTTAAGTATACGAATCAAAATTCCTTACAAACACCAATATTTCCGTACTAATAAAACGCACTATCCGTCCGTTAACAAATTCAATAATCACTATATTCTAAAATCAAGCACTTCGAGAAATTCCATATTTTTTTCCAAAAACACTTTGATCCCACGCCACGTGTCTCCAGAACCCTGTAGTCACGGTGACAAAGCTAGTGGAACTGTGGAAATTCCCTGTCCCCAGCATCGGGGGCACTGCGTCACCGCAGACAGTACGAGATGGCTTCCCGCCAAATGTGAATGAGTTTCGCGCTCATTCAGACGTTCGGTTTGATTCCCAGGTTGAATAGTTTTTAACCGAATGACTACAAAAATCTCCCGTCAAATAGTGCTGTCCTGGTTTGTAGGATATTGTAGCCAGTGTCCTGGGCATTATATTTTTTGTTTTTTTTTTTTTTATTAAAAATAATAATAAGTTTATTTCCACAAAAACAAAATACATGTCAAGTTATTCACTATAAAGACCACATTGACATAATTGTGTATAGGACAAAGCAATTAGTAACCCCCCGTGCCCATGGTAAGAATTAACTTGTGCTATGGCCAATATATGGACAGCTAGTTTCTCCGAAGGACTAAAATATACTGCAACTTAGTGGCGAAGGGTGAAATTTACCGAAAGGAAACCCGGCACAATTTATGCATAAATGATATCTACAAATCGTCCTTGTAATAATTAAATTTTCTATCAATTACGAAAGGGCAGCCGGCAAGAATCGGGTTATATTGACCTTCGCCACTAGCTTTTGCTCGTGGCTTCGCCCACGTGAAGGAGTCTTCTGAGATAAAAGTTCCGCTATATATTTTACCGGGGAAAGTTGCCTATAACCTTCCCAGGATCTTAAACAAATAGTTTAAGATCCTGGGAAGGTTATAGGCAACTTAGTCATACAAAAAATCCTCACGTGTTTATAACAATCACAAAATACAGCCGTCTGCGCATCCTCGTAAACTGTGATAGATTAGTTACTGACTGATTTAGGTGCAAAGCGCTCGTGTTATTTACTACCTCGTAAAATTTTTATGTCTGTCTTATTGTCTACTTATTTTTACGTCGGATGCCTAGAGTTACATTTTTATTGCGTAGAGTAATTTGATTTCAAATTACTTACTATTTAAAGTAAAGCGTTTCAGAGTACTTAAATATCGCTGCAGAACCTTCGTAGAAACAAAAGCAAAATATTTGAATACCTTGTATTTATTAGGCATTTATAATATTATTATTTAAAAATAAAGTGCAGTGGCCTTATTGGTCTCGCATGTGTTAAGTGCAATAGGGAAACATCAGGAATACAAAAGTATAAACTGCAGTTAGCAATATTGTAACCTACACTCGTGATTTTCGAAACTGTTAGCTCTTAAAACCATTGGCTTTTAGAAACAATAACGTTAAAATCGATCGACGCATCGGAAACTTACCGACTATTTTCGTATTTGCGTTTATGATTATATATTGAAAGTGAGCAACGTACTGTTGATATATAATTAGTAGAAACTAGGGCCGCATTATAGTGAATACAGTCACACATCGTTAGATTAAGGTAAACTAAAAGTAAATAAATAAGTACAGTCCGCGCGCGAGTTCCGAGTAATCTTAAGAAATATCGACGTAATGAGTTAATTCAATGATTATCGATATTGCGTCATCGATACAAGTAAAGATCAGGCGCTGAAATTATGATATACATTTATCACATATATAACACGCGGGCAACAACAATCGCAAAATTAATTGATTAGTATCAATAAATATAAACGTATTGATAAGTACGTAAATACGTATGGTATAGTACGGCTCCCTCACCGCGCCCGACCCCGAGCGTACCTGCAACTGTTCCTCGAGCTGCGCGACGACGTCCCTCCGCGCGTGTTCCCTGGCCTCCTCCAGGCGTTGTTCCAGCTGCGCCTCCATCTTCTATCGGCGTTAGTGACACACGGGTTAGTCGCATACCATGCAAGCAGGAGATAGAGAGGTTATTACAGATCGTGATAGATGCAAGTTTTAACGTTTACAAACGCGTTTCAGTTTACACTATTGGTATTTCTATGTTAAACTTCTTGAGCCAAATATATTTTTATTAACGTATGACAAGATTATATTGGATCTATGATAGCTCGCGGAATATGAGTGCTATATACGTCTGCCTATCTTTGACAAGGGAAGGCTTGATGCTATGGTTTGTGATCTTAATGAACAATTATTGTCCACTAAGAACCACCAGAATTTTTAATGTATGCGGCCTGTTATGTATTAACTTAGGACCTACAAATTTTAGTAAATATAGGAGCCATCTTCAGTCGTTTTTAATTCCAATCAAATACGCGTAGTAAACGTCAAAATCTCACAATAGAGACGATACCGTGATATATACAGGGTGTTGTGCAAAGAAAGTGATGGGGTATCATTTGGGTTTAAATACTTTATATTTGAAAAACTAGTTAAGAGAGTTTTCAAGTAATATATATTTTTTTCTTAACCATAGGTAGTTTAAACTACATCAATCTAACATAAATATTAATTTAATAATTATTATGTATTTTGTTACTCAGTAATGAACAGAACAACTATTATAAACATAATAATTAATATAAAAAACATCTATTCAAAATCATTAATGATAGAACAAACAAATTAATAATTTATTTACGTTTCTTCTTTATAAATTTATATTTACGGCAAGTAATAGATATTCACCAGATATGTATAATCGTTATACAAAAAGTAGCACCCTTTGACAGGTATATTTTATCATTTCAAAAACCCTTTAATAACATTGTATGTTCTATAAATATATTTTATGGAATAAAATATATACAATGGCTTGAACCTACACCAATGACGAGAGAAAGGAAGTACCTCAAGCCGTAAGCTTGTGATATGTGACCTGATATCTATCCCCTGCATGCGATTAATTGACACAACTATAAACAACACATTAGTATATTAGATCTAATTCTGTAGACAATATTCTTAAAAATCATTTAATCATCAACCAAATATCTTCATTAAATGTTTCTGCAATTTTAGAATAAGTTTTTTGAATTCGATACTTTTAATATATTTAGTCTCTTACTTAACATTTTACACATTGATATGTCTACAGAACTAAACCTAGTATATATAAAGTATATGTATAAAATAGTAACATTCCGTTGAATACTTCAAATAAAAAGGCAACAATATCCACGGTGATCACTTCCCATTATGGGAACGAATTACGCATTTTCTGGACCTCGGCTACAAAAGCGTGTTGCGTGCCACATGTTGCGCAACATTCACTGCTCATTGAATACAGACTTAGGAAATTTAACATAAAGCCAGTCGATTAAACAATAAGATGGCGAAGCAAAATCTCAACGCGTTATATTGTAAATTATATTCGACAAATGTAGTATTTAATAAAACACAAAATGTCACATCTGAATGCCATTAAAACATCAAAGGCTAACAAATGTTAAATCGCAAATAAAATGGGGTTCGTATACAATTAATTTACCTCCTCTGACAAACATATTCATGTTTTATATCAAATTTGATTTGAAAAAGTTATGGATAAATATCTTTATTCTTGAATTAAATTAATTGCAACAAACCGTTCCTATTGAAAATTACTAACCTTTTCTAATTCCAAGTCGATATCTTGCTGGTACAACGACACATTGGCTTCAGTGTTCTCTGTGGTTTGCATATGCGCCTTCAGTTGGGTCACCTGAACCAAAATATTATCGTATGCTGCATGAGATGTCCTTTTGAATAGCAACCACCGTATACAAAATATAACGCACACTATAGTGACCCACGTGTGTCGTGTTTCGGGATCAGCCTGTATAATATATCCAGTTTCGTAGAGGCCGGCGTAATTTAGTCGACTGCCAACGGGTATTCATCTCATCTATCAATACTCCATCCTAAATTTCCATTTACCATCAGGAATAATAGTCACTGTTTTGCTCCCATAAAAGAACTGGATTATATAACGTAAGGGAAGCAATATAAAATTTTCTCCATAGTGAAGATCAAATTCGGACTACACTGTAGTTTATATCAAGTTATCTAAATAATATTCATAACAAATATTTTTTTTGCCTCTGTACCAATATGTAAATTTGCATGCTGTACATACATACATACATAACATCACGCATTTTATCCCGGAAGGGGTATGCAGAGGCGCAACTAGGGCACCCACTTTTCGCCAAGTATGTTCCGTCCCATGATGTGATAGGGGGCGAGCCTATCGCCATATCGGGCACAAATTCCAGACTCCGGGCATGCACCATGCATCCAATTTGCATGCTGTGATCTCCTATAATTGAAGAGGCACGTCACATGCTATGACATTGTTTTATTATATGCCCTGTGTCCTTCGTTAGAGGTCCTTAAATAAATAAACGCAGCCTCGGGATGATAAAAACTTATATGTCTGACAATTTCATGAAGGTACCTGGTCCTCGAGTGAAGCGATAGCCTCTCTCTGCCTGTCCTGCAACTCGTTCACGTAGGCGACATGCTCTGCCTTCATCTCGTCTATTTGCTGCTCGTATTTCTTGCTTATTTGTCGCGCCGCTTGTTCCATGGGCGTTGACTAAAAAACAATGCATTTATTAGTCATTTTCTGATGCAGGTATTGCTATATATATTATTTTTGACAATATTAATTTAATTCATGAAAATAGTACTGTTCATAACTGCTCGATAGTAATAACCCCACGCAATGAATAAAACTCATGCGTTATGGATGCGTATCAACCGGAACATCAGAGTTGTGCAAAAAAGCAAAGTACGCCAGGAGATACCCAAAAATAATAAACTACATCATCCTCTCGGACTCGCACGGCACAGTTCTCTCAAATGTTTATTTGACATTCGCACGTCTTCGGTACCACGCAACCAAGACCATCCAAACACTCACCTCTAGAGACAGCGAAGGTAGTTCAGCACTCCTGGTCCTCCGCCTGAAATAGTCCCCGGCGGCATCGGCAGCGCCGTCAAGAGACGACGCTGATCCTAATGGGGACTGGCATTTACCTCGCCAAACCTCCTCCGAGTAACTGTAATACATAAACACTTAAAATGCACCTTATTTACTACGATCAAGGGAACAAAACAAAAAGTGTGTAAATACTGATTACAAAAAATCTATAAAAAATAATTGCCTCACAAAAACACATAATCCGAATAAAAATAATCACTAACCAAAACTTGCACTGAGAAGTTCTCTATAGGAATTTCGAAGGTGTGTGAAGTCTACCAATCCGCACTAGGCCAGCTTGGTGGACTAAGGCCTAATCCCTCCCTCTCAGTGGTAGAGGAGGCCCGTGCTCAGCAGTGGGCAAGTATATAATACAGGGCTGATATTATTATTATATTTATTATTAAAACTTGCACAGACAAAAATTATGAAAATTAAATTACATATTATCCCATACCGATAAAAATCCAAGACACCTTTTTAACCCACTTCAAAAAAGGAGGTTCTCAACTCGACTGATTATTTTTGTATTCAAAATTTTACAATATTGCGTCAAAACATTTTGATAAGACTCTTCCAGACACAATGAAAATAATATAAAGCAGTTCCTTGAGCGCGGTTGTGACTTCCCAGCGATAACTAATGACGTATCACAAATTACATTACTTATGCAAATATAAACAAACTCTGTAAATATTATTGTTCTACTTTGTGTTCTTTCTTATAGATTTACCCTTTATGTGAAATAACAATCAAAATTAATTTCGAAAATTTAGGACCTTTTTCGTTAAGTTCTTAGTGCATCCGATACTTTATCATATTTTAAAAATAGTACATAACTTACCTTCTCTTGCGCCTAAGCAGCATGAAAAGAATATCATAAGTTAATTATGCCTACGGATTTTTGATCGTCTCCATTTTTTACATTAATCCAAACTCAAAAAATAATACGAACCTCCGTTCCATATCCGAGCATTTCTTTTCAAAGTAAGTCCTCAAGTTTTCCATTTCCTTCTCATGCTTGACGGCCAGCTCCTCGCGCAGCGCCTCTATATCTGAATTGCCAGACTTCACCGACGCGAGTAGCTCCTCCAGCCGCCTCGTCTCCACAGTGAACGCCTGCTTATCCTGCTGCACCTGCGTCTCCAACTCTTTGATATCCGTGTCATATTCAATTCTCATCTTCCCAATCTCATCACACAATACTTGGATCAAACTTTCCCTCAGTTTATTCCTCAAATTCTCCTCAATACACTCGTCAAATGTGTCAATAATTTTAGTTATTTTACTTTCGAAACCAGTTTGGAAATCGTCCGATGTTTCAGAAGATTTCAAGTCAGATTTTGAATAGTTCACAGTTATCTCTTCTCTATCCATATCTTTCTCGCTGTTAGAGGTTTGGACTGATGACTCCCCGCTCATCAAAGCTGAATAGAATTTGGTCTCATCTTTGAC
Organism: Manduca sexta; assembly: GCF_014839805.1. Classification (NCBI taxonomy): domain Eukaryota; kingdom Metazoa; phylum Arthropoda; class Insecta; order Lepidoptera; family Sphingidae; genus Manduca; species Manduca sexta. The sequence continues at coordinate 161,992 of NC_051124.1, forward strand.
CATGCTCTGGTATTTGACGAAGTCTGACAACTGCGCTTTAATGGTATCATGTTCGGTGTGGGACATTTCCCCCACCACATGCTGCAGGTGCTGCACCTCATTGGTCAGGTGGTGGTTCTCATCCCTAAGGTCGTCTCTCTCGCGTACCGAGCGCTGTAAGGAGACGGTGAGTTCCTCTATTAGTTGGTCGCGTTGGGTGATAGCATCTTCCAAGTGCACAAGCTGAAAGAGAAGCGTATGACATGAACAGAAGCCGCAAGCACAATCACATGACCACACATACACACAGGGGCATGGTTAACACAAGGACTTTTATTATTTTTACAATCATTTCCTAGCAAAAGGATCCACCTATTGCGGTTTTTTTCATCAAACACTTCTAATATTATTTTAGATACAATATTATTATAGTATCTAAATTAATATTGAAATTTGTGCCATATTATGATACAATGATGTTACGAAAAGATAATTTTCTTTTCTCAGTCTGTTCCACTTAGTGTTAAACTCTACTAAACCCCCTTTTAATAATATTCAGTTTTATTAAACAAAAGTGATCCTTTACAAAATGAAATAAATCCCCACATTTTTTTTTATACGACAAAAGATATAATTCAAATGACAGTAATCAACAGTATAAAACTTCCATGGATTTATAAATTGAATGTATAATATGCACTGTATTTAGTGTGGAAATGAGCCTTCAACCTAGGGTGCTAAAATTAGCATCCTAGAATAACGGCTCATTTCCAGCCATTTTCAATAAATTATCCCAATCTCAGCCGTCAAACTGATTCCAAGAATGAATCAATGACAATAAATCATTTGTAAGCATGTCATAAAAAAAACTGTTCTGATTGGTCCATTTTTGAGGTAGATCGAAAAATGCGATTAGGATCGAATATTGAAAATAGCAGTTTGTGTTGCGTGCTATAAAACGAATCTATTGTGAAGGAAACAAATTCCTATGTAATGTAGTAAGACCATAAAAGCATGTATATGGCATGCATGTAAAATACCTCATTCCAAATGACCTAGTATAACTTTGAATACCTAATTTTGCAATAGTGAAAGTGACACAAAAAGACACCAACATCACACCTCAATATACAGTTTATTCCCATAAGAGAAATAAAACAAAATTTACAGACTATTCCAGCATCAGTTCAAAAAGTTATTGAAAAATTTTCAAAAATATAATGATAAAATAGTATAAATTAATAAAATTTTTCAAAATATTAGTAAACAGTGGAAAATATATCAGAACCAACAGATGTCTTACTTCATATAGAATATGTGTCTAGGCCAGAGTATGTAAACAAACAAAATATTTATAGCTCTGAAGTAACATTTAAAAATAGTAATGATCAATACAAAAAGGGTTATAATAAAAATGTTTTATTCAAATCACTCACAATTTACATGCAAATAAAAAGTATTAGAAAAAGTGCATCAAAACATGCATTAAAGAACCAAAACACGAAAGCAACATGCATTTATACCCAACACAGAACAAATCACATAACTACCTTCCCATGATATTCCTCACATATAGTTTTGTAATCTGTGGTCAGAGTACTGAATGATGCTTCCTCAACTGGAATTGATTTTGGTGGTAAAGACTCCTTTCCCTCACTTTCTTTCTCTTTCAACTCATCATCCACCATAATTTCTTCTATTAATAAGTCACTTTGCTCTATCTTATCGCTTGATAAACTTTTGTCTGATGTTACATCCAAAGATTTGTCTGGAGATAGTTCTTTTACTTCATTGTCAAAGACCTCCTCTACTTTAACTGTGTCCCCGCACCAACTAGAAAAGGTGATAACAAGTTCGGGAACACTGGTAATGGATCTACATTTGCATCAATAACTTCACTTCCTTCAGGTGGAGGCCCAAAATTATTTTTGCTGCAGGAAATGAAAATTTTGGCACGCCTTGGCCTCTAATGTCAAGTTTTATTATTTCTTCAGATTCTGAGCTTCTTTCTGGTGATTTTTCATCATCTGATTTATTTGCTGCCTCCTCAACATGAGAGTTGTCAGATCTATTTAATGAGTCTAAATAATGGTCACTCTTTGGAGATTCTTCTGGCCTGTCAATGTTCAATCTATCTGGAGTATTGTCATACGTAACTTCTCGGTCTGATGATAATGCCAAATTAACTGGACTTTCCTCACTAATTAAATGCACATCAGCATTCATGTCTAGGGGCCAAGATGTGCTAAGCTTACTAGGGTTTTGAGTGTTCTGATTTTCACTAAGCGGTGACTGTGGAAGTGGTAAGTTTAGAGAACTATTTCTGGATACTTGCTCCTGCTCATTATCAACAGTGAGAAGTCCCTGAGCTCTATTGCTCTCCGAATCAGTAGAATATTGACATTTGGAGGGAACATCCTCAGATATGGACTCAGTTTTGCTGTCGTCAGTGTGGGTAGTCGATAATTCTTGTTGCACATTTTGTCCTGTATCAATATTTTCATCCGCATCGACGACTCCTACAACGGGTATCTGTTGAGAATGCACGACATCCGGAAGAACGTTCTAAAAATAAATAAAAATTATAAATAAACTCCATAAAATTTTGTCGGTGTAAGGCGGAAGAGCGACCATTTATGCACACGGAATTTTTGAATGAAATTTTTCACTTTGCGCGGATTATTTAACTACAATAGCAAAGTCTGCCTCCCTGATTCTGATGAACGATTGCAGCAGTGCATTTGAATACTATTTTTAACGTAGTCACGATTAAAAATACCTCCAACCCGTGATTTGTTTTTGTTTCATGAATATTGGATTAAATGAACACATACCTTAATATCAGCCGTTTGCGATGTATAATTGTCGGGATCATCCATAATTTAACATTATCGAGATTAAATCAATTGAATATTCCATTAAAAAACCACCAAATTCGTTGTCAAGACGACGTTTCGACATTCAAACAAAATACAAACGCCATTAACTTTTTCACGTTCCGTTACTACTAAAAAAGGCGCGTGATTTGGTTGAGAAGATTTTACACTTTCATAAAATAAGTTTTAAAAAAATATATAACAAAGAAACATTATTATTTACAAATAAACCTAAGATTATACTTTACAAGAAATTAATTTCATATAATTACATTGGAATTAGGTAAAAATTGCGTGGAAAGTAACGGTATCAACGACTTCTTTTTTTAAATTAATGGGAAACTGGTTTATAGGTGAAACGGAACATTTATCATAGTGTTTACATTCTGTAATGTTTTGTTATCAATTCTTATTTATGTACCTAATTATCAGCAGGGTCTTCATTTACGTACTAAATGAAAATTATGATTGACATTATCCAGAATTCAAGGTACTATCTACAATAAAACACATTTATATTATCTGATATTATTATTACTATTTACACATACATTTTAGGAAAAGCCGCTTTACTCTGTACATTTTATATTAAAACGTTGCAACAACTTAATTTCGAGTAAGGCCAATGTATCATAGAAAAAATACACACTTTATGTATTGCTTTGCACATTATTGTTAGTTATAATATAGTTATTATACTTTTTCATTTAAATAACGTGTACGTTCTGGTGTGTAACATAAACCAAAATGATTAAAATATCTTTGCATTGTCATCATGTGGCAGTATGTTACACCTGCAAGTCATTCTCAAAAGTGGATTGAGATTTCAACCTTACTTTATAAAATGATTTTAAACAACAAATGCAATTGATGCCGTGAGCGCAGTATAAGTAACATTTAATTAGTTAATGAGTTGGCGTATTTATGTCAGTTGACAAATTTATCATACGTGAAAAAATATAGTCATTTTAGCTTTGTAAGGATCAAGATCGCAACACCTTGTAAATAGCATATTTTAATTGTGAAAATGTCTTTAATATAATATGACATATTAAATAAAACCAAAACTAATTTTCACATAGGTTCATTCTTGCTTACGCGGCGCCAATTGTGAGTTCAAACATAATATTTTCCCATGTCATGTAAATAATAGAGTTAAATTATTAATGGAAGCATTAATAAAGGTGTTTATTGGCTAGCCAAACTGTAAATTAAATTATTAATGTGAAATAATACAACATTAGAGTAAGAGTTATGTTAACAATTCTTTAACTTGTTCTATCAGTCTACACAAAAATACAAAGGAACCCTTTAACATGCAACATAGCGTGTAACGTCACTTGTTACATTATATGTTGCAAAATTGTTAATGCATAATTTAAATTCAATTTTAAACTGAGCAAGAAATAATCTAGGTACAATATAAAAAATCTGAGATATTCTAAAATCTTTGAAGGCTGCAACAAAATATTGTTACAAACATCTTGCATCTTTTTCTATCTTAAAAATTACAGAAATCTATGCCCAAACTACGAACGTTAATAATTCTAAACATTCTACCCGAACTTACATTATGTATTTTTAGTATAACTGACTCAGGCTTCATTTAAACACATCCAGGCTTAAAACACTAACGTTTATTGTAGCGAACTCTTGTGCCTAAGTTTTGGACGCATTAACTTGATTTATCATATAACTTTTATTGCCAATTACGAGACCATATTATATCCAGACAGGGCTTCTAATGTAATAAAATAATTTTTGGTACACTTATGACACTCAGAACCCATTTTACAAAATTATTAACCAAATAACGCTCTTGGATAGTTATGTAAATATTGTTAAATCCTGAAATTAATAATTAAAATAAAACATAAGGGTTGGAACTCTATATCCAATACCACTTACATTATACCCTTCGTTACTCGAATGCGGCCTCGACCCTCAAGTATAAATTAATGCGCCCAATATTTAATTCCACAAAGCCCGCACCAATCTCCGCTAGGCATCATAACGTATTAACTTTGAAGTAGACACATTATTTAACTACTAATTAACCAGTATCCTCGGTTCTTATGAGCATGTCGGCGCCCTATCACATCTAGTCGTATCTTAATCTCTCTCTAACCGCTACAATAGTCAAAAATATCCAATTCTCGTTAACGCACTACATTACCACTTCTACATAAGCCCTGTAAAGTATAGTTCACTTGAAAGCGTCTATAAATTCATTATTTTAACTTTATGTGCTGTTAATTTTAGTGCACATTGCGCATGCAACGTTTCTCGCAGCATATCGTCGAACATTCAGCACTGGTTTTTAAACAACAAAATCTGATTAAATGGAAGTTCCAATAATTATGTGCTTCACTTAATTGTTCTAAACGATTATGTGCACATGTTGCGAGTTAGTGTCGTTGCAAAAGTCTGAGTGGGGCTTAGCACGTTTATAATTACTTCTTAAATTTTTCGTATAATCAACCGTAATAATTTATTCGTATAAAAAAATAAATATATCAATATTAAAATTATATCATTAGTCACTTGGGGGACTAGCTAACATTTTATTACAAATAATTAAAATATCTATTTATGCATGTCACTCTTTCGTCGTAAGTGCAAAATATACAATTTTCTTGGCACATAATGTATAAATAAATTTTCGAAACATTCAAATTATGGTAAGAATAATAAAAATAAGTCGTCTTCGGCGTCGTCCCAATTGACATCGTCAATAAAATGATCGTTAAGTTATTGATCGAACATTATTTTTCAGCCGTTTCCAATATACGATCCCAATCTCAATTTTTAATCCGATTTCAATCATGAACCAATCAAAATAACTCATTTGTAAGCATGTCTAAAACCCTTTTTTCTGATTGGTCCATTTTTGAAATAGATTAAAAAGAAGCTATTCGTTTATTGAAAATGGCGGTTAGATACTCAACAGAAGGTTAATAATTTATATCGCGAGTTCGTACAACCTATGCGCTTCGGTTTGTATGAACGATTAGCAATTAGGGCAACGGGACAAAGTCACCTTATAAATGTGTATAAATTTAAAAAGATTTTTCTTACCAAAACCGAGGAATTTAAAGTACAGAAAACAATAACAAATATTAATGGTAATCACTGTGGATAAATTAATAAGGTTATTGTATATTTATGTAACTATGAACTGATGGTAAAGTGTACAATAACAGAAGATAGTCTAATAATAAACTATAGTAACAATCTGACCGCCTTATTCATAGAAGTTATTTATCTAAGGACGGAGCATTGCTGTCATAACAAGTCTGTTTCTCAGTGCTGACGGCATGGCAGCCTTTGCAGTGCGTAGACATAGGGCCGTTGTGATTGGCTAATATTGAGATACAACTTGAATCTAATTGGCTGTCAGATAAACAAAGCTGAACAAACAGCAAGCTGTCAGATAAACAAATCTGAGAAAAAGATTTGTTATCACTGCAATGCCGTCCTTAGATAAATATCTATGAATAAGAGGCGAGTGCACTAATTGTGTTTATATTTGACAAAATTTAAATTATTTTGTGTCATCAATCAAGAAAATTTACCTGCAATATTTTGATACGACATCTGCACTGTGGCAAAAATTGAGTTATTTAAAAAAGTTATAAATTCGTTATCCCAGTGGTTCTATTTCTGAAAACGAAATAACAGTGCAATACAATCTAGACGCAAATAAGATCATCACTTACTGGAGACCAAATTTTATTTTAGTCTTACAGATAAACGTGGTTAAGTAGATTAAGGTAGATAGAAATCACAAACTAGTGCTACAAAAACGTGAGATGGGTATTGTGCGATGTAGGTTTCAATTAGCGACATCTATTCAATTATTATTCTTGTCGACAGAATATTAAATATTGACTGTGTGCCACTTTTCTTCTCACATTCTACATTGAAGAACAACATAGACAATAAATACTCTAAAATGCTGTGAACAATTATCATTTTAAGTCAATGAACAAATGTGTAATGTTTTGTGTAAATAAAAACGAACTTTCCAACTAAAACGATAGTAATCATGTATATTTGTATAATAAATACAATATAGGTATGTATATATCATAAATAAATATATCCATCTGCATCTTTCGATAGTTTAACTATAATGTAATTGTGGGCATCTCGCTATACAGGATGCCACAAAAATAGAATAGAATCAGTGGCTTATGATTACAATTTTTAAGATTAAATTTGAAATCCTTTGTATTTCAAATTTTGAGGACATTGCAAGCAAAAAACCTAAAGATATCCTCATGGACATTTAAATCTCTAGTAAACTATTTTCAATACTATTTTTATGAGACGCTTTTATTGTGACATCCCATATCATTTAGAAACGAGATAAATGACCTAGTTTAGTCATCTAGTTCTGCAGATATATAATAAACATGCTTGACATGCCCGTATAGTTTCTGCAATATTACAGAAAAGCATAAAAAAACATTATCTTAACAATCACACTAAAATTATAACCCGTAATAAGGTTGCATGTCGAACAAAGCTACATGGAGTACACACTATTATTTTGCTGATGGTAGGATATAATTTATATCAGCCCGGATAACAACCACCGTACACAAGATGTTGAAACCTGCGATCTTGGCCCACGTTTATGTGTCGCGTGATGGGATCAGCCTGTGTATCCGGTTCCAACAAGTCTACATAATTGTGTCGACTGTTGAGGGATAATCATCTGTCGTCTGCTGAACATGGGTGACCCCCATAGACTGCCAGATCAACCTATTGTAATATGTATTTATAACATAGTATATTTAGTAGAACTATGATATAATTGTTTTTCGGTACAGCATGAATGGACCAGCCAGATCTAATTAATACCACAAAAAACTTATATGGAATAATAGTTTTGAAATTTCTCTGAAAAGTGTGATATTTCTTCTAACACTTCAGTATAGCAATCAATATTACCATTGTCAGACTTCACAATCAATCAGCCTACATTTTGCCATAAAAAAATACAACAAAATACCATTTTCCAAAATATTATACAGCTATTCCCAATATCTTCAGTCTCCAAGTATAAAAATAGAGACATGAATCTTGTAACTAAATCAAAAGTTAGTGTGATTGTTGTATTAATATCATATTATGCTTTATAAGTAAATGTTTTATGACACCAGAACCATCTAGTTTTCTTATTAAAGGTATAAACCAACCATAATGTGCACTGGTACGAATGTTCGTATCAGAATATTAGTTACCTACGAATGCTCGCTATTAAAAACCACCTGATATTTTGATTGGTTTATCACTAAAATAAGCTTGTAGCTTGATTAGTGGCTGGTAATAGGTATACAGAAAGGCTTCTGTACTATTTCTCAATAAAAAGCTGTATAAACTAAACAAATATGATATTTTCAAAAACGGTTAATGACAGTGCCACGAAAACGAGTTACATTTAAAATAATTATTTAACATAAGTATTAAAAACATTGCATCTGTTGCGGTGTAAAAAATGTGACTAAATGGCTTCCTTATAATTTAAATACAATGAAATTACTTAAGTCTCCTAATCTAATGACGAAAAAAAAATAAATATTCAAAATACATCGCAACCACGATATAGAAAATCAAGCGTTGGGTAAATACAATAAATTTAGGCTCCAAGCCGAATACCGAACCCGACAAACCATTCTGAATCATTCTACGTAGACAATAAAGTCCGCGACACACGCTGCAGAACCAGTACACAATTTAGTAAAAATTGGAACACTTTGGCATAACAACCTTTGTAAATCTCACATTAATTAACACTCCGGCCAGCTTCCAAACCGCCATATTGAGGAACTCGACACCAGTGGCCTCACAAATCAATTACTACATTGTGGAAATTGTTAAATCTGTGTTGCGTTTTGCGTGACATTGTGTTGTCAATATTCAAGTTTATATAACATGCAAACGATGACATGTAAAAAGTAAAGCAGATACTTTTCCAATATACTTGAAAAAATATGTTGGATCAACCCAATTGGGTGAGATAAGGGCAGGTGAATATAAAACATGAGTCGAGCAGGTCTCTCGCGCAAAAACAATAGAACTTGAGGTTAGATATAAAATAATACAAGCTAGATTATGCACAGTGTATGTTAATTAAAATCATGCATGCATTGACAGTGAATAAGCTTGTGTAATCTAGAGATATCTATATTTTAGACCATATGCTCAAAGCTCAGATGCAGTAATTAAATATTGACCTGTGAGACAGGAGTTTATTAAATTTAAATTCCCCTGAATATTGACAACGCTAAAATAAACCTGATCCATTCAGCCGGCACTAAGCATTCTGTATCAACTTGAAGCCGTGAACGTTATGTACATGCGAGCGAGCGTGTGGCAGTCAGGTGCCTTTCTCCCGTTTCTCATCGTCATCGTCGTCGTCCTCCTCCTGTGCCATCAGCTGCCGCGCCAGTTGTAGAGCCTGGAAATATGACAAATTCAGTTGTATTTTTCTGGAATACCGTTTAGTTAAATGATGTTCCAACTCACACCAAACTTGCCTATTACATAAATTGGCACATTATAAATAACCGAATGCATGGCAATGAATGAATGAATGGCATGAGTGTGCCAATTCGATATAATTTTGTGTGGGATAAAAGCATCAGTCCACAAAACCCTTTATAATATTTGTTTACAGAATGTGTCACACACTTATGGCATAATATGTTAAGCCTTTTACTTTATAATTAATTGTATTAATACTTTAAAAATATTAAGTCCTGTGAACAACATTGTTACAATTATTATTAAGAACTTTGTGGCAAATACTGTGTTTAGTAAATGCAAAAAAAAGATATTTTCTTGGGATTATATTAGCATTAATGTAAGTTAATTGGCTTATTCTTTTGTAACTAAAATGTTTTTAAAGTACATTAACTTGCCAGTAGGATACCACAGCCCATTTTATATATAATATTTCTTACAAATAATAAGGGATTATAAGATATAAAAACACATTTTTTTTATTTTAACATAATCTTATCTCAAATTTGTAGATTATCAAAAAAGGTAATCTTATACACATTAAGATTAAGAAGGACATAGAGGCATTCCATTATTCTCTAGCTCAGTATGATTAATCAAATTAATAATTGTATAATTAATAAAAAACAAAATCTTAATAAATTGTCAATCTTTAGTCTCATATTATTATTTATTATAAAGGTACACCTAGATTGGCAAAAGAAACAAAATATCAAATAAACATACAAAATCTGCATACATATCTACAGTATCGGGATAGACAGCAAATGTAATAAATGTTTGCCAATATGGTTACACCTCAAGTATACCTCACGCATTAATAGACATAAGGTACCTTACATTTATACCTCATATTTTCATTATAAGATTTTTTAAAATCTTTATTTAAGGAACTTGGTACTTATTTCGTAATAACTCTGCATGTCCATTTTACAGGTACTCTCTCTTCACTATGTCAAAATATTTTTTTCCCTAGCCCGTTCCGACACATAACTAATAACAAGGAAAATGATCCTTTCAGTGAACATTGTTTCAATTGAAAACATACAATTGCACCAATTCATCATACATTAGGTACTGTCTTGTGGGAAAATGATTCACAATCCCACATCTATAAATAAACTCATTAACAATCACACCATCACATGATGAGCCTTGACTTGCATAGTACATCAATGACAATCATAATGTATAGTATTATATAAAGCCAAAGAGTTTGTTTGTTTGAACATGCTAATCTCAGGAACCACTGATTTGAATTGAATTTTTTTTTAATGTTGAATAGCCCATTTATTGAGGAAGGCTTCATAACCCTTGACCAATAGTAGAGTATCAATGAAAAATGTTCCAAACATGACAAAATTATTCCTTTCAAGAGCTTCCGATTCATGCCCTGCTTTAACGGTAAAAGCTATGCAAAATTTATGTATGACAGTGTTGTTCTCCTTAAAATGTATATAATTCTAAAGAAAAGTTCTAAAAATATATTATGAATGAAGTTTCCCACTACATCTGTCTGCCTGTCTAAATGCGATAATGTCAAAAGTACCCAACAGCCATGAAAGTTGGTATGGAGATAGTTTGAGAGCCAGGGAAGGACTTACACTAATTTTATCTCAAAAAACGCTTTCAAGCAAGCAAAATCTAATTGTTATATATTTGAATGTTATAAGTATGATTAAAAATATATATAAATAAGTTTCTTAGATATTTTGGAAACCTGCTAAAGGATAAACTATGCCTGAGTTTAATGACATATTTACTATATAATATGAGAATAAATATTATTTATTCTACTACTAGTATGAAGCATCAAATAGGCTTCTACTATTTATTATATTATAATTATTACTCTATACGTTCAAAGCTTTTACTGCTTTTTATAAGGTTTTGAGAATACATAGGTACCTGATTAAATCTTCTTTAGTTGATAAGATAGAAGGTAAAACTTCAAACAGAAATATCTCTTTTCATGACTTCCTATAATAGTAAATATGGCATACTTATTCAAACTCTGTATTTAAAAAAAATCATCTATAGACACACATAAAATATACCAACAAATATTGCATGACATATCACTATTCTTCTTTAAAAACACATGCTTCTACTGAATTTCAAATGAGTTGGGTAATCATTTTGAAAATGTATACAAATGTTGCTAATTAGCTATGTAATGTAATTGCATAAAAGGTTATTAGTATTTATATATTTCACACATGGATGTAAGGTCATATCTTATTGTAATGTCAGAATGCAAATGAGTAATGAAATGTATTACACAAAACAGTATATACAGTAAGCATCGTCGAGCTACGTGTGGGATGTAAGTCGCTACCCCCGCCAGTCGTTACAAGTGACCTAACCGCGCAATCGCGCACCCACCTGGAACTCATTGTAGTGCATTTTCCGCTTCTTCTCGAACTCGATCCGCCGCCGGCGCACCTCCTCCGGCTCCTCCATCTCTTCGTCGCTCTCCACATCCACACACTTGGGCGGCTTGTTCATACTCGCCGCGAGCTTCGCCGCTAACAAGTTTGCGTCCAACTCGTCATTTGGTTCCAAATCTCCGTCCACCGCTTCCGAGAACGGTGTTTTGGGTTCTTCTACTTTCATATGCCCGTAATCCTTGTTGGGCGGGTGGAAAGTCTCCATAATATTCATCTCATCAAACCTCTGCTCCTTCGGCCGTTTACTCGTTGACGGGTTTCCATCGGAGCCATCGATGCTCCGCGACGTCTTCAATATGCCCTTAGAGGGCTTCTTTTGTAAATTCTGTGCCATGGTGTTTTATTTCAAAAAGACATTTTATATTATATAGATAGGAATTCCGACAAGATTAGGTTTTATTTTATTTTTTCACCGGATGACAGATGAACTAATTCTACCAAAATTTGACAGCTGACAGACGCAGTTTGCAAAATTTGTAGATTGGTGTTGGTCTAATAAATGCTACCAATTTTCAAATATTTTTTATTTCATTAATATACGTATATCAATGTTTACTAAGGATTCGATTCCTAGTATTATTATAGCTAGCTTACAAAATTATGTTCAAATATACAGTCATTCCAATTAATTAATTTATGTGGCCGTTTGAGTTTGTACTTTAGTCGATAGGAGTAAAAATTATAGCAGTCTATGAAATTTTACAGTTGATAACTGACAAATTGACATTACTTATTCCCTTAGTCTATGGACGAGTAGGAGTATAAAATTCTCAGAACAATGACAAGCATAGAAGTAACACTATGACATTTGAGTGTACCTCAGAACATAAAAGACAGACTAGGCTGTATGGCTGAGAGCCTTTGCCTTCTCCTTAAGGAGTAAATCAAACCAAAAAAAAAGAAAATGTCTATGGACGAAAACGAAACGAACAATATCAAAACAAAAACTTTTCTTGCATTTTGCACAAAAAGTGATAAATCTTTCTTATAATTCATTGAATACTAGTTTTTGTGACTAAGTTTACGTTAACTATCAAAATGGTAGAAGAATCCAATATGAATTCTAACAAAGCTAAGGTTCGTAACCACCTAGATTACTGCTACTTTTCACCTATTTTTCTGATTAAAATCACTCTGTAGATATGAATTCGACATCGCTCTGCTTGGTGTTTAACTACTCCAATCATATTTCAGACGAAAACGACTCGTCCGAAGGCAGTGTACTTGTGGACAGAAGCCGATGTGCAGAAATGGCTTCGACGACACTGCAGCGACTACTATAGTCTCTACTGGGAGAGGTTTCATGAGGTGAGTATCTAACAAATGTAATAAGCAATAGTAAATTGCGTAACGAACATTTTTTTACTACTTGGGAAAATTTTAAGTGAATTAAATTCTGATAAGATTATAAAGTTCTTTAATCATAATTCTTTGTAGCATTACTCATTATTGCTATGTATGTTTATAGACGAAGTTTTTGAATTTATCTCAGAAATAAATATCACCCATAGAAAATTAAACAATAACTGTTTATCTTACCTGTAAAATCTTATAAAGGGATTTATCAATTTGGACATAAATATGTTGTATTTTAATACTAACACATGCTTGAACACTTCATAAACCATGCGAAAACATTTAATAAAGTTGATATTTGGAGAAATATTTTATAAAGTCGATTTTTGATCATAATGTGCGCTACATTATGATCAAAATATCAACTGAGTAATATTTAAAAATCATTACAAAATTCTGAGTTGGTGGTCGTAACTTTAAGATCACTTACTCAGAATTGGATAAACTTCTCAGTGATATGTGGTTCCAAAAAGACGGTGTAAGCAAAACATCTGGTCAAATAATTGACACATTCAAGGGGAAGTTCATTGGATGCATATTTACAAGAAATGGTCTGGTCAGCCACATCAAGCAATTTAAAACTGACTTCTTTTTAAGGAATTACATCATGTCTGGAATAATTTTCAGTCTTCTACATCAATTATTTTGTTATATATTTTTTATTTTACACAAAATTCTTATGTCTTTATTGGAAAATCAGATAAATTTTTTGATTCCATTAATTTCTTAATTAATTACACCATATTCTAGATTTTTCTATCTCTTTAAAGTTTAATAGTTTTTTCACTGCCACATTACAGCATACAGAATTAGTTGTATTTGTTACTCATAATGTGACAATAAGTCAGCATCTTTAAGACTCTCTACATGTTGGTCTAATGATATATACAGCAAAAAATAAACTGATGCGTATGTTTACACACTTTTTTTGCATATAAGGGATAAGCAGAGACACAACTGGTACACTCAGATTTTATGTTTAAGACAAATGCATAGTTAATAATTTTCTTCCAGCATGACATAACTGGCCGAGCATTGGTCCGTATAAACGACAACACCCTCCTGAGAATGGGCATCACAAATAGGGAGCACAGGGATGCAATATGGCGAGAGATCCTCAAACTGCGGCTCAAAGCGGACATAGTAGAGATCAGGGATCTGGAACGAAGGCACAACTACTTCAACTACGATTTGTGACAAAGGCAGGAAGATGCGGCTAGCTTCACTAGTGTTGTGACAGTAGATAGACGATATCCCTTATTCAAATATATCAGCAACTATATTTACTTAAAGTGCAGTGTTATCATGGGGCTGTACCGTGCCTTATTGGGTATATTCAGACTATTTGAAGTTTTAAATAGATGATAATTACAGAAACAATATTCTATACAGTCTGTATCAGTTTACAGGAAGACGGTACTATGAGAGGTTTTTTTTTAAAGTAACTTGTCATAAATGTAACTGCATGTAAATACTCAAGTAGTGAGGTGCTGTTAGATAACTGATTACAATACAGTATAACTGAAGGATTCATTAAATTGTTTGTGAAATTTTTGGACTTGTATGTAAAAGTATATTTATGGTGAAATTTAAGATGTGATAATAATTTCACTGTTTACAGTAACAGTTCATAGTCAAAATTCATTTTGATTGTTAATAATTAGTGTACTGTAATGTGGTATGAAATAAATATTTAAATAAGATAAATTTATATTGTATATGAATGCATAAAAAATATCTTGGAATTTCTTTATGTCCAATAAATGTGACAGTAGATAATAATTATTAAAATCATAATTTTTTATGTATCACCTCACCAGACTGAAGACAGAATGACTTGCGAGTTAGGTTATGGGACTCATAATGGTCTGAGTTTGATACCTGGGTAAGGCAATTAAAAGTTATGTATGCCTATCAATACTATACGTAAAAGAATTATCCTTAATTGGTTGATTTGTGTTGTGTACCATGGGATAAAAGTAAGTTCTGAAGACTGGTTAACATAGCACAGTCTACTCCATCAGGCCATGAGCTTATTTATTATGTTTCAATAATTTGTATGGAATATTCATAATAGATAGAGAACATGGAATGTATGATTGTATTTTTATACTCTATGTATGGATGTGAGTGTAAAATTATAACTAAGAATTATTGTGAATATGTTTGTATGGAAAGGTGTTTAGTGTTATTGTGATTGCCATTAGGTAAAGCCATTTAACTTCCTAAAGCATTACTTTCTAATATTGTAGTTACCTATACTGAATTACTTGGCAAACAGGCCCCAGTGGATTATGCAAACTTGCCCCAAAACATATCGCTAGCTTACTATTACAACATCCTATGACTTTTTTTATAAAGTACTAGATTTAAATTCGCATATTGGTAAAAATTTGAGAAGACATTAATCATGTTTATCTTTCGGAATTATTGAAATAATACTGAAAAAAGCATACAATCATGTCGATGGGTGAAAGGCTAATTGATTTTAGCGAAATTTTATTCGAAAAATCATAACTAGGTTCCAAAAACATAGAAGAGTGCTGATTTTATATGTATGCAACATAGTGTCGAAAAATAATGTTGCTTAAGTCAATTAACTTATCATCCATCGATGTGATATACATTATAATTCAATTTGTGCAAATAATATAACAGAATCCTGTAATAGTGAGCCAGCGATATAGAGGCAGGCTGTTGTAGGCCTTGTTGAATTGTTTTAGATTACCTATATCGTGAATTACAACCGTTTTCAATAAACGATCCCAAGCTCAATCTTCAGTTCGATTCCGAAAATGGACCAATCAAAATTAGTCATTTGTAAGCATGTCAAAAAATACTTTGATCTGATTGGTCCATTTGTGAGAGGGATTGACAAAAGCGATTGAGATCGGTTATTCAAAATGGCGGTTAAAGTTGTAGTCTTCTGTTCAACCGTCTGGCATTTCCCCCAAAACCATCACAACCTTCCCAAGAGCAGGCACATTCCACAATAATTTTAGCGAGCTTATTCGATAAAGGTTGTCAGTTCTATAGAGGTGTATATCCTTCTCTTTTTGCTACCTAACTATGAGCATATTTTGAATAGTGCGACAACGCTTCTTAAATCTATTCTCGCGTCTCTATGTATAAAATAAAAACAATATTTCCATAGTAGAAGTCGTAATTCGTTGG
Source organism: Manduca sexta (assembly GCF_014839805.1). NCBI lineage: Eukaryota > Metazoa > Arthropoda > Insecta > Lepidoptera > Sphingidae > Manduca > Manduca sexta. The sequence continues at coordinate 178,361 of NC_051124.1, forward strand.
CTATCTGTTGGTATCTTGTTCTATCGTAAAGTCCTTAACGTTGGGGCAATATGTTGACGTAAACAGGCTTGGATCCAAAAGAAGGGAATTTTGTTTATTTTAATATTTTTCTGTTATTCTTACATTTAGCGAGCAGTGTAGAGAGTCAAATGCGCTGCTGCCCTGGATCCGCGTCTGATGTGAAAGTAATCGTCCAAAAATTATGTATAATCAATATAAAACTTAATATTTAATAGAACAGCTTTAAATACTATTTGGAATTAATTATAAAATTATATTTAGAAACAGATTTGTTTGTAAAAACTTGTTTAGATGTTATATTGTTGTCATTGAAGAGATATGCGAATAATTCTGTATAATAATGAAGATATTTTATATGTTCCCTTTGTTTTATTTTGTTGCGTGAGAGAATATGCTTTCCGAATTTGTCTTTGTTAACTACTGAGCCGATAAATATCGAACCCGAGTCCTATATTATTTTCCAAGTTACAGCCAATTAAAAACTATGCGAGGTCATTAATTACTGAGTTCATGGTTCAATTATTTTATTCAGTAAAAATTTTACTGAATAAAATAAATGTTACTGCAAGACGATATTTTACTGTAAAATATCGTCTTGCAGTAATATTGTCTATTGTATTTAATAAAGATGGAGAATATTACAACATCGCGAAGCACCTCTTAGTTATTCTAAATGGACATATATAAATAAATCCTATACATCGATCTCATTGTCGTGCCAGAAAGGTGTCGGTACAAGATGGGAACTTCGAGCGTTATTTACAGACGGATAATAATTGTTTTTTTTTTTGTATCGGACCCCGCGTTACATACAGGGGGAAACGGCGAATGGGATACTGGAATCCCCTGGCTTAGCGACTGCAGGGACCTAGAGGGGACATCTGAACTGAAGGAGAAGGAACCGTCTTAGGATGGAAGGAGGGGACAATGCCGGGAAATGTTCGCGAGCTCTCTTAGGCGCCAAAGTGAATTGGCAACCATGAGTTATACACACTTAACTGTGTGCTAGGGCCGCGGTAAATGTCCCCCGTGCATGTGCGTGCATTCGGTGTAGAGACTGAGCGCGCAAGTATAGCCTCGGGATAAAAATTGGATGAGTTTGACAATTTATTCTATATTTAATATTAGTTAATATCAGACTAAAATACGAGATGAGGGCCAAACTGGATGTTTTCAATTGTTCCAATCTTGTATGTGACACAGAAATTAGCTCTGTTCAGTTAATTTTGATTACATTCGTTGCGCATATGCCTAATCCATGTCCCTTGGAAGCTTGGAAGATAGAGTAGGTAAACCTATACTGCCGTGCTAAACTCAAAAGCGGTATCTAAAAAAATAACAAAATCTTAATTTTTATGTCTTCAGATAGCTTAAAGAAATATCTACCCATCCAAAAAACTTACCAAAATAACGGTATCTTGTTTAGAACTTATTAAAGAAAACCTTAAAAGAGTGCCTCTATCTTAGTTTTACTTACAAAACTTCGATTATCTCGAAATAAGGTTTCCCTGGCACACCGCTTTTGCAATTAGCACGGCAGAATAAGAGTGTTTCTTCCTTACAATAATCCTAGGTAGGCCGCATCGTCCAGAAACAACTAAATAGGCCGGTACGATTCTGTCGAAAGGCATGAGATAGCCATCTGTTACCATTCGACGCTCTATCTGGACGGCATCAGCCTTACCATCAGGTGCAGTGCAGTCACTTTTTCGTGCTTGAAAAAAAAAATATAAAGAGCTTATTTACTAAAACCAATCGTTCTCTCGTACCTCGCGCCACATGAGACCCACGGTAATACCGGGTTAGTTGCGCGCAGCAGACGTTCTAAAATAGCAATTTTAATGACTCTTTTGTTTATTATCCGCGCGCACCCCGCGAGACAACGTTATTAACATCGCCATTAGGTACAAAATACACGGTGACTACTAAAATGCCAACGATAATTTAAATTGAATTCTTTTAAGCTTTTCGAAAGAACGCATTTTTTACGCGCTGGTAAATGACACTATACCAATGCTAGCTGCGTTTAATATTCAATAAGGCAATCCAAAATAGTTATAGATTTCAGAGGTCACACAATATTTCATACCCGGCTACGACTCCTTTTAGTGTATATCCAGTTTCGTGGTACGGTGTGGGATGGGGCAATACTGCCCTCGCATATTGTTAATTGCATCCCTTTACCTTAAACAAATCAAAAGATCTAATTACTCATCCAATTATTTTTAGAAGAAGTCTTAAGAGACTAACTCTGTTCAACTTTTCATTATTTATGGAGGCGGCAGCAGCTCACCTTTGCCCGCTTTGCGGCCTTAACGACGCTCATGTCTTAATATTAGCACTGCATTCTGCTAAAACTGAAGGATTGAATCAGCGAACAAACTCTCCATACGATGATAAATAAACTAACACTTAGCGGACCAATTTGTGATTTCCTGTTTTATAAAAAAATCGTTTCGCGGAATATTTGAACGGCATGACGTCTTCAGTCATATGTGGGTAAAGAGGATTTTACATGAGTTGATATTGTCGTACGGCTAGTCGCCACGTAAAGCAGCACACCTATTGTATATTGAAGACTGAACAAGCAGGCTAAGATAATAAATCACCGTCACTGTTAAAGATCTTATACTTTAAGCCTTGAAGTTTAAGGAAAGTTGAGGATGCGATTATCTCTAAAGAGGTATGATGGGGATCCAGAACAGGCTATTAAATTGCCCTTCTGGCTTTTTTTGACCATACCGGACGCAACAGCAAAGCTACTTCAATTTGTTTTATAGTATGCTGATACCTACCATCTCCATCGATCCCATTCTTGCTGTAGACAAATAGGATAAGGTATGTCTAATAGTTACGTCTTGTTTGTCAACCGCACGGCGGAACTCTCCTATGTAAAGGCCTCTAAGGTCCGTTTTGAAACTTGCTCGTCTGAATAAAATTACTCAATAAACAATTTGGGTTATAAATATATTCTAATAAAGATCGGGAGCGCCTTGTTTGCGTTGAATTTATATACGCGCTAATTTTATAAACTTGCTATGCAGCGTTACGAATATTTACTTTATAGTTTTTGTATAAAACTGCACCGCGTTTTTCAAAGTATTTACACCTCGATTAGCTGTGGATAATTTTTGAAAAATAAGTGCCGGTTTGTTTTTTATTTAAAGTTATTTTAATTTTTCTTCTTTTTAAAAATAGTTCCAGAAGGAGATAAATTGCTTGGTGGTGCAACTAGCAACTAGCATAACAATAGGTACCTTCCCACGGAAGCTGTCGCTTAAGCAAGAGACCTACAATCCTGAGAAAACTCATTTTTTTCGAAAATTGAGAGGTACCGCCTTAAAACAATATCATTATAAAAAACATTGCGGTCAAATGATTAATATGAATCCAACACTATTTAAACGTTTCATAAATGATTTGTTTATGTATCTGCCGCCTCGAAGATACTCCACAGATTTGTTTCAAATAAATATCATATAAATCAAATATTTTGCGAAAAAAGCTACGTTACAAATGATTTCTCGAAACACGGGGCAGCTACTGTTTACGCTGGGCTAACCGTGTTATTACGCTGAAATTGAGTTCTAAAGATTCTGAGTGCAGTCTATCAGCGATGACTAGATGGTGAAACAAGCTAGATATAGGACGCTGGACGCATATTTTCTCATTATGTCTACAGGGCATATTTTCCAATGGCTTAACGGAAGGAGCGGAACCAAAATTTACTTATAGCTCAGCGATCATTATCTTTTACAAATTCTTACTTTAGTACTGTTTAGATTTTCGAATAAACAAAGTAAAACTACGTGCTAGTCTCATGAATTGCTCCCAGTGCTATTAGACAGATCTTATAATGTACTGTTCATAACCAACGTCAATTTTTATTTACTTTGTATTATTATTTATTTACTACCATCTTTTGCTGCTGACGGTACAGACCAAGTCCGTGATTAATGTGTCGAGCAGTTAAGCAACATTAGGATTCTAATTTAAAATAGAATCTATAAGTGATTTTATTTTTAAAGTCATCGTCTTGAGCGGTAGCATATTCTGTTTTATTGGTTATATTTTTCATAAATATTTTTCTTTTTGTATTGCAACGGATAAATAAATAAAATATGTTTTATATATTTTTTGTTAAATTCAGTATCTCAATTATTCACGCTATACTTATCCGGTTGTACTGCATAAATTATTGACCTACTTGACTTGGATCTTATCAAATCAGCTCAAAACAACAAGCCTTAATGTTACATTTCATTTCGTCCCACAGATTGCCAGGAAAACCTAGCGAGCATAGTCCGAACAATTGTTGAAAAACAACCCTCGCTGATTGTCATTTTTGAGATACGTAGATGCTCTCATCTTCAAAAGATATAATAAGTATAACTGTCAAATTACTACGAAGCACGTAGCGTGGATTATTAATTGCACTGGTAAGCGAGACTTCATTAAGCGCTGGTTTGTTTGCCAAATTTATCAGCAGTTGTCCAGCGGGCCGTCCCGCACGCCAGACCGGCTCCAAGGCCTCGCACTAAATCAACGTCTGACTATCACGATATTGTGAACTTGAATATAAAATAATAATTTTGAATTATTGTTTGTCCTATACGGATCTTCTGTACTAATGACATGAGTGATTATTTCGTAGTTACACCACCGACCACGCTGCACCTAGTTCAAGTTTATATCGTCTGAATTTTTAAACTGTATTTTTTTTTACCGTCGTTAAAAGGACCGATTATTAAAAATATAGATACGCATAATTCACTCCGCAAAGACGGAAATATGTAACAATCAATTTGTTTTTGTTTTCGCCACGTAGAGTGCATTAGATGCCAATCTGTGATAGGGTTAAGCTCTACTGGGCTGAGTAAATAATACTATTTACAGCCTACATAGAGATAATAACAAAAATTTCGACTCTAATTGACTTAAACAAATTGTAAAGAATATCTGAAATGTGAATGAAGATATGGTATCTAAAAATAAGTCCGTGAGTAAACGTGTCATCAGGGCTTAAATTCTTTCATGAGCAACGCTAGATAAATATGAATGAATAAGACAAACCACAGTAAATTGTTACAACGAAATTTTTGAGATGACGCGTTTATAAAAGATAGAGATATACTCAGTTATGACTATAAACTTTATTTATTTTATAAGTACATGGAAAAGTGTTCCCACTGCACCCGATGCTAAGTGGATTAGGGGTCAATAGAATGTCAGCTGCCGAGAGATGATTATTCCACGGCAGTCGACACAATTGTGTCGGCCTGTTGGAGCTGGATATACACAGACTGATCCCGGAACGCGACACACTTAAGTGGGCCACTATGATCGGTTTTAATACCTTGTGCAGGGTGGTCGCTATACGGGCGGATACAAAATATATCCTAACACTAGCAAAAATTCGTTATGTTTGCAAAACAATCGCTTTAAAATTCTGTAGCAGACGCATATGAGATTAACTGGTAACACCTTTCTTAAGCAGGTGTGCTGGTTAATCATTAAAGCCTCGAAGTGGTACTCAAACTCTTTAGAGAAAGCTCCAGGCACTGTGAAACAATACTAATACCTACATTTGTTACCAAAACAATTGCTATTATATATTCTTACATTCCAAATTCGTCGCAGACTCTCAGTAGCCCTAACTCCCAGAGTCGTTACGCGCTACGTTTAAATAAACAAATGAAACCTCCTTAGCTTCATATTAGTGTTGCTATGTGTAAACTAGAAACCACATCATATTCTTGTAATAAAACGATTTTCTCGTCTGACAACTATTTTTTTGTTCACTTTAGCTATAAAATATTTGAATTGATTTTTTCATAATAAATCTATGTCGATGAAAATAAAAATAACGACGCTGATAAATTTTAAATGAAATATTTTATTGCTGTAGGCTTATACGTTCCATATTGGCTCTTAAATTACGAAGTCAAACTACTTTTGATTTGGAGGCTGTCCGCCTTAAAAATATGCGAACAATTTATATCGAACATAGATTATAACATTGTTATACTGATTATTTATTGGGCAATGATAGATCATAGATGTCTGAAATATTTTTATTTCAAGAACAACGTTTTCGTACAAAGTCTGTGTGATAAGTTCCTTGTAGTTTTACCTTGGCAGTACAAGGATTTATGCAACGTAAGCTCTACCAAGAAAAGTACTTTACACAGCTTTATTGCTACTATATTATAGTGTAAAGTACTTAGAGGGTTTAAAAACAATTACAGCATCAGTAGAGAGAATCAAACTCCAATTCAAATATCTCAGTCACATACTTGTGCTTCTGTACATCATTCGCGAGTTGTTAATTAATACTAGAAACAAATACTATTTTCATAAACCACAATAAAATGCAGCTGTGATTACCAGTTTGTATAGATAAACCATCTGTATCTAGATAATATCTTAATTCTCAAGAGGATGGAAATAAAAAAATAACATCTCATGTCTCGGGATGGCGAACGCAGTGGAATACCAACCAATACGTTGTAATTCAAGGTGTTGAATGGTATTTCTGCTGTTTATGGGCGGTCGTATCGTTTATCATCAGGCGAAAAGTAACCTCGTCTCGTCATTCAAAATAATAAAAAATAATTAAATAACANTTATTCATTTCAAGCATTAAACACCTTCTAGTTTCTTTCTGCTCTAAGCCAGTTACCATCCCTTCCCTGTAGGGTGTCCGTAGCCGCCTACAGTCCTCCGAGTCCGTAGCCCGTAGCCCGTAGACCCGCAGTGAGTCCGGCACCGCAGCTGTGTGGGCACGCGCCGCGTTCCTCCGTCTGTTACTTCGCATTGTCACGCGATTGTGTTGTGTTGTGGTTGGTTACTGTATGATAAAAGTGAGGTTTGTATTATTGTTTTTTTTTTTTTTTATTAAATAAAGTGGATAGATGGAACAAGTTTCTATTTTAAATATTGCCAGTAAAGTTAATTTTCACTTTTAGCCATAAATGTGTGAAATTATCTTTATAGTTAACAATTAGTATTACGAAGTAACTCAATTATTTAGTTCGGTTTAGCTAAATTAATAATTAAAAATGACAGATTGATAAAAATGAATTCTTTAGTTTAAATTTTTTTCTTTAAAATCCAATTAACACTCGATTAAAATAATTAAATCCCATATCTAATAGATCAGGCAAAATTTGTGAATTTAAGAAGATAAATTAATTAAAAATTATTTATTATGTAATAGTCATCTGTTACTATAAATGAACATCAACTACGAACTAAATTAATTTTAATGACGAATATTTAATGAAAGATAATACTGTTAAAATATATTAAAATGTATGATCTTTTTTATTGCATAATATGAGACAATTATCCTAATTTGCAATTAATTCTTCACTTAATTGCAAATTAGGATAATTTCACACACATCCTACCACCTAAAAACCACAGAAAGCTAAACTTAAAAAACATACAGTAGGAACCATGAATATTACCGCCCTGTAGACTGGGGGCGTTTAGAGAATTCCAGCATGGTATTCCTTGTTAAACGTCTCATAGAGGCCTTTGGGGGGTCGCAGGTGTTCGGCAGGGACTCTCCGTGGAAAGTACTCTATACATTTCCTCGTGTACATTACTCGATCCCTAAGATGTGCGGCTGAGTGAGTGTCCTCACGCTACTGTTGTTGCGGAGAGCGTTCTTCGGTGAGCGGGTATCTCAGCCCTCCACAATGGGAGATGGCCCGCATTAGGCGATACTGCTGTCGATGGGTAATCTTGTTAATCGACATTGTGTTAGACCCAACTCATCTTATCATCAGGTGCAGTACATATCAAAGAAATAATGATATTACCTAATCTGATAATGTTATTGTTATTATAAAGGTATTTTGAAATTTGAAGAACGTTTTACAAAGGATGTTGCTGTTCATTAGGAAGTGTAGTTTAGTCACGCTTGGTTTCATATTCGGCTGATGTTGAGAGTTTAGGACTATGTTTGGTCGGCAAGGGCTGTTCCTAAAATATATAATTGTCTAATGCTTAGAATCAGTGTATCATCGTATAAGAATATTATTTTTAGCGTTAGTTTAATTATTTTCACCCTGCGCATCGTTTTCTCAAACGTATATTTGTGAAAAGTAAAATCAGTCATATTAAAATGTAATAATTATAATTGAAATTAAAGTAATTTTCCGGATTCTATCGCGGTTTTTTGTATTTTATTTTTCTCCCGACGTTTCGAAGAACACCGATTCCTGCCCAGGATGATTCGCGAGGCTATTGAAATTAAAAAACATCCAAATTTCAATAGGGAAGATGGTTGGAAGCTTGCACAAGCCTGGGATCCAGTTCTACATTTAATTAAATCGGAACCCAAAAGATCGGCTGCCAGACCTCAAGACACTGTGAGCTCATTCTGCATAGATCGGACCACCAACAGCTAAAATTTAAAAAAAGTTGTATAATTGTAAAATGTAGGTAGATATTGTAACTTTGATTTTGCGGATGAACAACACCTCAGTCCCCCCCGTGACCATGAAGGCTCCAAAGTCTTCGAAACGTCGGGAGAAAAATAAAATACAAAAAACCGCTATAGAATCCAGAAAATCAGTTTAATTTCAATGTCTAACATTCGCGTAAACATAAGAAATCATTATGTAATAATTATAAAGTAAATGACTGACTGCCTCGGTGGTGTAGTTGTATTGCACGTCCGGTACAATAGCGCTCTGAGGTCCTGGGTTCGAATCCCGGGTCGGGCAAAGTGATATTTGGGTTTTTCTGCTCAGTATCAGCCCGGAGTCTGGAATTTGTGCCCGATATGGCGATAGGCTCGCCCCCTATCACATCATGGGACGGAACATACTTGGCGAAAAGTGGGTGCCCTAATTGCGCCTCTGCATACCCCTTCGGGGATAAAATGCGTGATGTTATGTATGTATAAAGTAAATGTTTTTGCTACGTGGAGAAATAGTATGTGTTAAAGTTAAAAAGATAAAGTAACATATTCTTTTATATTTCGCAATAATTATAATATTCTAATCAACGGTGGCTTGTGTTTTGAACCGCGCTATCAGCTACAGTACAGTATTCATTTTTTATATTTTTAAAATAAAAATTACAAAAATAACTTTTTAAATAAAGAATATTCATAATTCAAATTAGTTATGATTGATAAAATATTAATCTAAAATGCTCAATAATTATACAAAACTATAGAAAAATCTATCATCAGCCTTTGTAGATAATATTGAGTTAAATAAATCATAACAAGAATATCCGCTCGTCAATACATTGAGATGCACTGTTTGTTATTACGATCTCGTTTCTCGGGAATTTTATTGCGAAATAATTTAATTTGGACGCTATACGAGGCTCCTGTAAATCTACCTTACGATTTATCTTTTACGTTAATTGTAAAAACACGCAGCTTTTATGTATTTTTCTCATTATAGAGCATTAGTGATAAAATGATTTACCTATAAAATTGAAGCTTTGAATTTTCATTGTTAATTTTCAATTCGATAGATTAAAATAGATAATCTTAAGTTAGCCATACTTATAACCCAAGTTTGATAATTTTTGATAGTTTTCCAATATTTAGACATTATCATTTATTACCCTTTGGAAGTCCACTGCTGAACCCTCCAACCTGTTAGTAAAGGCTTATATCGAGCGATTAGAAATTACAAATGATTATCCTTATATGCATTCTCGGATTGCTTTCCTGTCAAGCTTTGGTCTACTTAAACTATCGAGCATTCAAAAATACACTTTTACGACATTGCCTTATCCGACAGTGTTTTTTCATACGCGCACAGGAAAGTGACAACACTGGTCCTGATGGTAAGTGGAGTGGAGTCTAAAAGAATATCAACTGACGACCGATGATAACCCCTCGGCAGTCGACTCAATTATGGCGGCGGCCTTGGGAACCGGATATACACAGTCAGATCTCGGAACGCGACACACTTATGTGGACCACTGTGGCGGGTTTAACTCCTTGTCGCTATCCGGGCGGATATAAGATATATCCTACCACCAGCAAAAGGTTTATGGTACCACCTTGCTAGCATATCCGACAAGCTCCTAGCTGCGTTATATTGTGTACAGGTTGGTTTATACAATGCTGTAGACAATGAGTTACTTCAAAAACATTAACTTCGTCTTATTTTAGTAAAGCAAAAATAACACCTAAAAATACCAATTTATTGAAAAAGTGCGTATGTGTTTATTTACGTTCCTAGTTGTTTGTTAAAACACTTCCAAGATATAAAATAAGCCTATCGCAGATTCTACGGAAATGATTATCGCTGTTTGCTTCCCATAACTCTTTGAGAACACGTGGCGCGTATGACACGGATGCTGCGTAAATCTCAAGAGTCAACAAATAAAGGCAACAGACTCTCTCCGACGATGGATCGTGTTTGTTTTGCGCGGCCCGTAACGCTTGTACTCGATCGATACTGGAAAAGGCCTGCGATGGAACATATGGGGATAAACACGGACGGCCCCTCTGTGATTATCGTTTTTATACTTAATGAGAATTTTCGCAAGATCGTAAATGGCATGCCTGTCCATATATAACAGATATATGAATTATAATGCACTGGGTGTGCGACAACTTTCAGTTATAACTGGATTTAGAGAAATTTCCGTTTCGAATATTATTGTAAAATAAAAACAATGCCGAATATTTTTTGTTGTAGTTTTCTCTTCATTACCTGTACGAATTATGGAATTTGTACCCAATATGACGATAGGATCGCTCACTATCACACCATGGAAGGGAACACATATGGTGAAAAGTGGTTGCACCAGTTGCGCCCTATTGGGGATAAAAGGGATAAGTGTTGGTTTATAGTTAATGTTCTCAAAATAATGAATGGTCTCTTTTGGCCCGAGTAGTATCACTATCTCCAACAACCGATTCAAAGATTGAGCATTACTATGGCATATTATAGGGTCAGGCAGATTTTCACAAACGCAATAACAAATTTTTGATACCTTCAACAAAGCATACACCACCCCTTATTTGCCTATTCATTGCGAAAGTTCATGGGCCCTAATTTCTTACCATTAACTGAAAGTCAAATATAAACATTAGTTATATGTCATACAAATATTACTGATTTATTTTAAAGACATTTCAAAGTCATGTAAAAATAAAATCTAAATTATTAGAGTTAATTGGATCAGACTTCAAATAGTTTAAAATGAAGCATAATTAACGAGGAGATGCTAAAATTGTCGACGTCGCAAAAATCCCGCCTTTGATGATATTTTTAATTTCATACGCCAATGTCATAACGTGCGCCACATTTTGGTTAATTATTTATCGTTTATGATCTACATTAGTATTGCAGGACACGATTTTTAAGTCGGATAAACAAAATGATAATATAGATATTATGTTTGAAAAAGTGTTTGCCAGAATGAATGAATGAATGACTAAATAAAAGAAGTTGGCCAATCATTGATGTATGTACTAGTTAGATAAGAAAGGTTTGACTAGCTTTTTGATAATAAAGTCATTCATATACACTTCTCTCAGTCAAGATACCTTAACTCCTAGAAAAGCCGTTACATTCAGGCTAGACACTTCGAGCTGAAACTAACACCTAAGACTTAATATTGCATTAATTATCTCCGTTAAACATATAAATCTACGTCTAAATTATGAATTACAAACAAATTATTCATAATCCAAGAACACCGAATGAATAATCCAATGTCTCAACGTTGTTTGTCATCCATAAATCGAAAGTCATAGGTAAAAATAGATGTTTAATTTTACACACGCGGGTGAAATGAAAAGCACGGTTCATAAATTTAACGTAATATTAACGAGAACCGACGGTTATCTTCATAATGTTTCCGCGAAAGAATAATGTTTATCTATTCACATCAAATTATGTCAAAACAGTTAAACAAACTCGTTTTTGTATGACGCGACCCACGTGGACCAGATGGCGCGTGTCCTGGACAATATGGTACCGATCGTGTTTTATTTGCTTGTTCACGCAATTCAGTACGCAAATTCTTACTAGGCGAAATTCTACATTAACCTATTAGTGGAACTCGGCTTTCTTGTATATCAAATCAAAATCCAATGCTGAGGAAACCATGTCAATATAATACTATTCATTTTTGTCCAGGACATGGCAAAGTTAGTTTTTGCGTTTAATACCTCATGATGATTATTGGCTATCTTTAATTTGTTGCCAATCATGGATAAATAAAAAAAAATAGGCTACGGTCAATATTAGACTCTGCGTTGCGTCTTCTCAACGAGGCACTCATTGCCTTTGAACCGGGCGGCCCTGGGTTAGAACCCTGGGCCTGGCATTAGAATATTAGGTTTAGAAACACTTGCATGAGTTTTTATAACTCAATTTGGACAGGATTCCATGGTCCCAGGATCCACGGTTTGCCGCTAAGCGTCAGATACGTGTCTGGTAGTAAAACTTAAGCTGAATTCTATAAGGGAACAAACACAATCTGGAAATGATATTTCGTTTTCAGATTGTGTAAGATAAACATAATCCAATTAAAACAGCAAAAATGAAAATAATAAAACAATGATAATTTTATATTGTGTAAATTTAAATTCACGTGTAGGTCACCCAACAACATTTTCGCGCGATTTAGCACTTAATTGAAATAACCAACAAAAACTTATTTTCGGGAATACCAATGCTTTTTACTAACACTAAACATTTACAAAACGATTTGAAATAACCCGCACTAAAAGCAATTGTTATTCTAAGAAGCTACAAAATTATTATAACATAAGAAAAATCATTGAAATGTTCTTTGAATTTGCGTTGGATTTTGTAATTTCCACAATAAAACACGCTAAATGTTACTGAATTGATAACAATCCCGCATTATTTTACTACTAACTTTTAACAGACATGCAATTGTATGTCTATTCGTGTGTGAAAGTAAATATTTGGATATCCTTTTAAAATTGTTAAAAGTTTTATTAATATAGTCATGGAATTGAAACTATTTTCCGGATTTTATCGCGGTTTTATAAAGTGTCCGAAGAACTTTCGTTCTCGAGCAACATATACTAGAATTAATGAGTTAATGAATAAATGATGAATGCCCGTTCAATATTGACTAAATATAAAGAGGACAGGCCCCAAAAGTTAGCTATATGAATAAGTTATATTTATGTTAGGGAAATCGACACAGAATTGTCAATATATATGTCTATCTCTTTTACTCAAAGCTTATTTGGAACGCAACAAACAAAGACAAAAATAATTGCTTTCTTCGAATATGGCACTATTTCGTTTACTTCAACCAATGATAAAAGAAGTATAGAGGATGGGTAATATGGTCACGTGACATGCGGCACATTTAATGCATAAAATGGTGCCGACTCCGCCCCTTACAATAGTGATATGCTAGTACCGAAAATTTTGTATCGACATCGAAGAATTAAGAGAGACAAACAAGCCCCAAAAAGATCAAATACGAAAGGGGTTAGGAACTACCATAATATAAATATAACAAACCATAATGTAAACAAACAAACTGAAACTGATTTATAAGTAACAATTGTTAAACAAAGCAGTACCTGTTGTGACAAACATCCAGTTGTGTTTGATCTATATTTGTATGTTGCACTATTCCTTGCTAAAAATTTAAGTTACAGATTAAGATATTTATTTAATACATGATAAATGGAATAAGATAGCGTAGCCAGCAATTATTTGGTTGGTTTTATTTTATTTTATTATTATGCTCTTTGATCGAGAAACATAACTATGGTTCAGCAAACTAAAATCAATGACCGTAAAAATGGTGGTTAAGATAATCAATTATAATAATTATTTGCAATAACAACAATATGATTATGTATCTATTTCCGTGCATGCAAAGGTTGCTCGAAACATAAGACCGCCAATTGTAAAAATATATCTTACATTTCATCTCTATGTTGTTTCTTTTATGTTTATCTATTCTTTTATGTAACAATTTTAATTTTATTCATAGCAATATATTAAAGTAATATTACTATTAGGTGAAGTATAATAATCATTACTATTTTACTTATCGGGAATATTGTTGGAAAACAGTTATCTTTACTCGCGTTAATTAAACGTGTGGTTTATGCATATCTTCTCAAAATGTAATGAAATATGTATTTGGTGTAGGATTCCAATCACGTCGCTCAATATTCTCAATTCATTTTGCCTTGGTTTTTAAATTTTTTGGTTATCTTAAAAAATATTCTAATTTCACTTAGTTTGTCGTTCTGAATAATACAATATTGATGTGTGCTCTAACATTCTTTCAAAGACAAAAACCGTAACTGATAAACGGGCGTCTGTTAAAATATCGATATCAATAATTTCTAAACAAATCCACCCATCCCTAAGCTCGTGTGTAAACAAACATAATGATTTTAATGGATATAAATCACGCCTAAAAGAGTTCTAAGCTTATCAAACAAGATCCACATATAATTTTAATTGATAAAAACACATCCAAAAAGTAAATATACAAAGATATTTACAAATTTTCGGTAAAAACAGTTACTAACCTATGAAAAGATATTTCGGGGTCTTTCTTGCGTGAATTCGATTTGCATCCTTTCACAGAACACTGAGTCACTTTCGAAACTTAACAAATACACTAATAAACAAACTTAACAATTGAGAATATGATTATATTACTTTAAATTCAATATTTATGAAGATTTGTTTACATCGTCTGACACTACATGTACTTGCTGACTGGGCTACGATAAATGGCGTTTCGGCCGCAAGGCGGTCCCAGCGTGTTGAAGTAAACGAAATAGTGCCATATTCGAAGAAAGCAATTATTTTTGTCTTTGTTTGTTGCGTTCCAAATAAGCTTTGAGTAAAAGAGATAGACATATATATTGACATTCTGCGTCGATTTCCCTAACATAAATATAACTTATTCATATAGCTAACTTTTGAGGCCTGTCCTCTTTATATTTAGTCATTGACTTCAACACACTGGGACCGCCTTGCGGCCGAAACGCCATTTTACGAAACCCAGTCAGCAAGTACATGTAGTGTCAGACGATGTAAACAAATCTTCATAAATATTGAATTTAAAGTAATATAATCATATTCTCAATTGTTTAGTTTGTTTATTAGTGTATTTGTTAAGTTTCGAAAGTGACTCAGTGTTGTGTGAAAGGATGCAAATCGAATTCACGCAAGAAAGACCCCGAAATATCTTTTCATAGGTTAGTAACTGTTTTTACCGAAAATTAGCAAATATCTTTGTATATTTACTTTTGGATTTGTTTTTATCAATTAAAATGATATGTGGATCTGGTTTGTTAAGCTTTGGACCCTTTTAGGCGTGATTTATACACATTAAAATCATTATGTTTGTTTACACACGAGCTTAGGGATGGGTGGATTTGTTTAGAAATTATTGATATCGATATTTTAACAGACGCCCGTTTATCAGTTACGGTTTTTGTCTTTGAAAGAATGTTAGAGCACACATCAATATTGTATTATTCAGAACGACAAACTAAGTGAAATTAGAATATTTTTTTAAGATAACCAAAAAATTTAAAAACCAAGGCAAAATGAATTGAGAATATTGAGCGACGTGATTGGAATCCTACACCAAATACATATTTCTTTACATTTTGAGAAGATATGCATAAACCACACGTTTAATTAACGCGAGTAAAGATAACTGTTTTCCAACAATATTCCCGATAAGTAAAATAGTAATGATTATTATACTTCACCTAATAGTAATATTACTTTAATATATTGCTATGAATAAAATTAGAATTGTTACATAAAAGAATAGATAAACATAAAAGAAACAACATAAAGATGAAATGTAAGATATATTTTTACAATTGGCGGTCTTATGTTTCGAACAACCTTTGCATGCACGGAAATAGATACATAATCATATTGTTGTTATTGCAAATAATTATTATAATTGATTATCTTAACCACCGTTTTTACGGTCATTGATTTTAGTTTGCTGAACCATAGTTATGTTTCTCGATCAAAGAGCATAATAATAAAATAAAATAAAACCAACCAAATAATTGCTGGCTACGCTATCTTATTCCATTTATCATGTATTAAATAAATATCTTAATCTGTAACTTAAATTTTTAGCAAGGAATAGTGCAACATACAAATATAGATCAAACACAACTGGATGTTTGTCACAACAGGTGCTGCTTTGTTTAACAATTGTTACTTATAAATCACTTTCAGTTTGTTTGTTTACATTATGGTTTGTTATATTTATATTATGGTAGTTCCTAACCCCTTTCGTATTTGATCTTTTTGGGGCTTGTTTGTCTCTCTTAATTCTTCGATGTCGATACAAAATTTTCGGTACTAGCATATCACTATTGTAAGGGGCGGAGTCGGCACCATTTTATGCATTAAATGTGCCGCATGTCTCGTGACCATATCACCCATCCTCTATACTTCTTTTATCATTGCCGTTCAATGATTTGTTTCGATGCGAGAATCGAAGCTGCGACCCTGCTCTATTACACCTTTTAACCCATTACGTAGCCTTTCGTTAGAGCCAGGTAAACCAGCGGACATTAACAAGTGTAATATAAATGGCGAATTAAAATAGAATATCAGCCTGCATACCGGGACATAGCTACTCTTTGTTCTATATAACGTCGGCGATAAACCGCTGGTCGAGGAACCATAGCGCAGAGAATAGTTTGGGACGCTTGCGACGTCGCGACCGACTGGCGCATAACAAAAACAAACTATCTACATCTTTCCTATAACATATAAGGAATGAAAAGGTATGTCTTAGGTTTTAGATGTTTAATTTACATAGATGCAACTGGTGCACCTAGTTTCCGCCGTGTGTATTCCGTTCCATGATGTGATAGACGGTGAGCCTATTGCCATAACGGGAATAAATTCCAGGCTCTGATGCTGAATAGAAAAACCCAAGCAGACCCATGAGGCGAACCCGAGACCTCAGCACTGCCATCGCCCGTAATACAACTTATCCGAGATATTCAAATATTTCATTTTCGAGTTGTCATTTGATTAGAATATTACGCTTTGTCTTATGTTGTAAGCTCTACTATACAAATATAGAATTGTCTGACTTATCTTCTATCAAGATTTATTGTAAAGAACAAATTGAAAACACTGTGGCGGATAGATGGCTTGATATTCAATCATAAAGGCCTAACAATAGGGTACCGGACTCATTTTTGTTTTTTGCTATTATCAAATATTTACATAATATAAATTATAACACAGAAGGAATTATTAAAATCTGTTAAAAAATCAACAAGTTACAAGTCTTTGAATTTCGGCGGAAGGGGTAATTAACAAGAAACAGAAAAGAGACGAAATACCCACATGTGACGTCATCGGGAATTACGACGCGTGCGAAAAAAAAGAGATGAAGCGATATCCCCACATCGCGCCCATATCTGCACACATTACAATATTTTAAATATCAATTACTCGCTCATTTTTTGTCCAATTTTTATGCAGTTTTCGCAGGAGTGCTCCATTTTCGTATTATTAACCATTACATATAGAATAATGTACAAAATCAAGCTTAGGCCGGTCCCCTATTGGATAATTTAGCAACTGATATGACAACATAAACAGGACTACGGTCAAATGTTGATGATTTTGTATAGAATTCCAAGTCTGATATCCTAATACGAATTCGCGAATAAAGCAGTCTAAACAATTGCATTAGGGCAGCGTAGTAGTAGGGCCAACCTCTCTTCTAGTCGAAGATGGAACAATTTAATACAGATCTGATATGCAATTGCCGACTGAACAAACTTACTGGTAATAGCTAGTTAATATCGAGTAACACTGGGGCAATCGCGTCAAACATGTGTTCAGTCCCGGAAAGCGTATTTGTATGATATTTGGCACAGGCCGCCGACAACCACAAAACATATTGTGCGGCACAGTTTAAACGCGATTGCGAAAACCACCGCGACTCGTTTTGTACGTACACAAGAAATGCCGAGTCGGCAATTGTACCTACATGTCGTTCCTTCTTTTTATCTCGCTTAAAAATAAGAATATATATAATAAGGATTCTATCATATAAGGATAATAAGATTGTTTTAAATAAATACTTTTATTATACTTACCAATAAAGCCAATAGTTGCTTGAAAATGAGCAGATTATATTTTGTTTTATTCCCTAAACATAATTTAGTATAAAGTATAATCTATTCTACCAAGAAAATGGGCGATTAATATTAAAAATTACGTTACAAGAGTTTGTTAGCACACAAATAAACATTCCCCGAATTAAAATCCTTCGTGAAGCTATAAATTTTAAGTCAATTAATAAAATTTGCGCGCCGCCCACGCGCTGCATTCTCCTCACATTTCACAATCCGAGATGAAGCGCGGCCCAATTTTTTCCTCATATAAAACACCCGGGGAATAATTAAATTCATATCTACGTTAATGGATTCTGGGAAAGCAAATGATATAAAATGTCACTTTGAAAGAATCTCTGATGTCGTTTATCCTGTTGTTTGGGCAAGTTACCCGAATGACGATAAATAGTATAACTGTCGAAAACAGCAGTGTTATTAACTAGTAATTAGTAACTACGCAAAATATCGAATTAGAAACGAGTATTGCATGGATTAAGCATGCACTGTGTTTATGGTGCTTTTTAGACCAAAAATATTCTTCAACAACCATCCATATTAGCTGTAAGTACCAAAAACTACTAAGACTTATCAAAAAGATATTTTGCTTGATACAAGAAACTCAAACACTGTACCTACACTATTCAACTATATTTACCCCCAACAATTGCTAACCAAAGAGTTACTAGCTTCTAAATCTTAGAGACATCCTTTTGTAACCCAATAAAAATAACAAAAAAGATAAAAATAACAACTAATGTCGAATTTTAATGCTATGATTTCATCAACAACACAATAGACTCGGATTAGTGGTCGACAGCTGCAACAGTCACTATCTTTAATGTTTTAAATTCTTTGTTACAGATTCCGCTAAACGTCATGAACAAAAAATCACATAAGAAGAAGGTATGTTGGAGTTTTTGTGTTTTGTCTTTTGCCAAATCATTAGATTTAATAGCAAGTTTGATGTACCAGTGTAGTCGCAACACTGGCAATTTAAGGAAAAACTAATTTAATCCATAACAAAATAATGTTGCCAATTTTTTTACTGGCACAGCAAAGTTGCTACACTGCATCTGATAGTAATTAACGTAAGGTCCAGATAAAATGTGGACTGAAGAGATGATTATCCTTCACAAATCGCCACAATTATGCCAGCCTTTCGAAATTAGACATACACCGGCTGCTCCCCAAACGCAAAACACGACGTAGGCCACTGTGACAGGTATAGGACGGTCGTGATGCGGGCGAATACAAATACTACCAGCATTATTGCCAACTTGCATAAACCAAAAATGATTCTTTTTCATAACGGCGATTCACCCACACTCAGAATAAACTCAATTTGATTGTATTCTTATTGCCATCTATTGGAAAAGTTTCAGCACAACGATTTAATTAAAATAAAATAAAATACTTTATTTATCACGTAGGCGAACAAAGTTGCACTTATGATACGTCAAAACAAAGATTAAGAATAATTATTATTATTTCTAAACAACTATTAAAATTACTTATATAACTATGGACATTTTAAATTAGGGATAAAATTTATAATAAAGACAAGGTACAAACCGAAGTAACCAGCTCGGACTGGCGAGTAGGGGGAAATAGAAGGGTAACGCGTCGCGATCCTCACCAGCGAGGACATGAGCCCTAACCTAGCTAACCTACCAGCCTTTCACTAGCTACCTAAGTGATGACTACCCGAAGAAGAAAGGCAGAAAGAAACTCCGGGCTTTCTTTTGGTCATCAATTGTTCAGTACTTTATATTTTGTTTACTTTAATTGTGTTTACTATTAACAATTATACGGTAAGTTGTAGTGCAAACAATGCTCATATTTCAATGATTTATCCTTACTTAAAGTCAGTGTTTATTTAACCTTTACCGCCACATGTAATTTGTCCTCTACCCGCAAGTGGATGTACACACATTTGCCCGAGCCAACGATGGCACGCCAGTAACCGGCGGCATGTTGGCAGCCCGCTGGCGTGAAATACTGACACTTGGCAGGACCGGCGCCCGCGCACCACGTGCTCTGATTGATAACTCGTCATTATCATTGTTAGATTTAATAGCTATCGCTTCTTGAGTGGTAGTACTCCAGGACTGTGAACCATAATGTCCTGGGTTCCATATATAGGATATATAACAAAAATCAGACCTGTTTCAGTTTTTCGATTCCAAATAATTCCATTTGCTAATTTTGCTTGATTCCTATCTCACCATGAAGTAGAAAATAAAAATCCTATATGTGATCACTTTATTTTATTACTCTAACTTTTAGATTGTTTATACACAATAAAAAGTATACTATCAGGCTAGAGACAATATCATCTCATCACTTTATTGTATAGAAAACATTTCATCATTAAGTTCTAAGAAGCCTTACTCCCATATAAAGATAACCGCGTCTAACACACGTGTTAGCAGTTCGTCTCGTTATTGTGTTAAACCACCGCGACCTTCAAAACTCTTTCCATTAATAACTATATGAACGTGTGAATAGCTTTGCCAAATTCCCATATTTCTCTAGGGGGGATTTATTTTTAGCCAATCCGCGAAGTCCATCTGAGTTTATGATTGTATTTAAAATAGGAAAACTAAAGGATTTGATTTCTAAAAAAAAAATCTAAGTCAATCAGTCAAAATGATAAAGCCAGGCTGCAAACCAATTGCCGCCAACAGGATTTCCGGGATTTCCGACCTGGCGACCTTTAAAAGCGTATTCCCACCTAAAAGTCAACGCATCTCTATACCTGGTATTCCATGGATGTTCATGGGCGACGACGATCACTTATCATCAGATGAACCGTATGCTCGTTTGCTCCCTATAACATCAAAAAGACATAGCGAGAACGGGCCGAGTCGACCGATTGTTTCACAGAAAACCAACCAATTTCAATAAACGACCCAATCTTAATTTTCGAACCAATACTGAGTATAGTATAGTATAGTATTTGTTATTTGTCGTGTTATTTTGATTAGACTTTCGGGATCGAACAATAAAACGATATTTTTTACGCGATTACACCTTCTACAAAGTGAATACAACGAACGAATATTCTAATACGAAACTTATTCTTGCTGTCTTATTGAATTTGTGAATGTCTGAACTTGTCGAACTATACAATATTGGATTTTAAAAAAGAACAAAAAATATAGCGCGTGTAATATGAATGAACTCCCGTTTGTTTCAGTTTTTTGCCATCTGTCAGTGATACGTGACAAAAAACCTGGCACAATAATCCACGAGCTAAGTTAAAAAATGCTGTTGAAATATTTTACAAACAATACTGTTGCTAACTTATTTCTTATTAGAAATGTACAACCAATGGTATTTAAAAGATGGTTTTTTACAACCGTAATACATCAGTAATACCAACTTCTAGGTTCCAAATTGATCTAAAACTTTACGATCACCCGAAATTTCAATACCTCCCGGCCAAATGGTGATAGAAACACCACATTAAGTGTTTCCCAATCAGGATATCGAACCCGGTCCCTGGCTAAAAAAGTCACTCTGCACACTATCCTAGTAGATAATCTAAAAATCTCGGAAATCCACAATTTTGCACTCGTCACCTATTCACAAAAATTTGATGCTTGTTATGCCCGACAAACAAAAAATATTTTATACGTAAGTCTAAACGATGAAATTTTCGCAGTAACCAAATTCAGGTCACCAGTGGAATTGTCCAATGACCTCTACATTTCAATATATTTGTTTCAACAAAAGACCTTGGCTCCATTGAGTGAAAGAAAATAGAATCAGCCCCATGCTTTTAATTTGGTAAGGGATAGGAGCCAACTCCACAATGTCAACATTCACGTGCGCCTTGTTGCTTTTAAGAAATAAAGAGATTGTGGTAAGTTTGGGCTTCTAACGCAACCGCAAAACTGTGACATCAATTGGTTTTCTTAGATTGGTCCCGTATGTGTATAAGTGTTTTCATTCTGGGAAGGCTGACTGCAGGACCTATCTAATAATCGATGAACTATCTGTTAAAATGTCAGTTTTACATGACAAGAAATTGGTCCTGGTACAGGATTAGGACCCCACTGCGCTAAATACATTGTTACCATGTAACCATGCCAAAATTTTAATCCACCGTCTCCTAGAAACAGTAAAATTACAAAATCCACTTCAAAGATGTTTAAACCGTAAATATATTAGAATGAGGAAAACAGCTGTGCCATTTGTAACAAAGAAAATTTGCTTTGAGGCAACAAATTATGAAAGTTATGAGCAAATGTAACGCCTGTAGTAGTTCAAAGAAATACCGTAAAGTAAACCTTTTGACGACGCGTCAGAATTGGTAGGCTATGAGTGTTTAGGGAAAATATAAAATATATACATTAGATGTTAGGTCTCTAGTATATGAGGTTGTTTTTTCGTCATCGCTTTTTGCTATGGTAACGACCAAACCAAAGCGCTGTAGATTTGGTTGGAAGGAAAAATAACTCAATAACTACTATCTGACGATTGACCTGCTCATTTCTTCAATTATGAAAATTGCATTCAAGATTGACATTGCATTGAAGAAGACAAGGACACGTGCCTATAAACTATCAACAATTAACTCTATGTTACGTGTCATAAACTTTTCGATCTACAATTAACCTTATGACTGTTTCCCTCTGCTCTCTTTGACTATAATTTTTGTAAAGAAGACTTTACAAGACAGTGATGAGTGAATCGGTATGGGGGTTAACGATTCACAAATACTTGTTACAATGTTACAACAGCTCCCGGTGCAATTAGCCCTTGAGATGTTAAGATAACAAGAGCGTCTATTTCTAGTTGGCAGCGTTATTTGGCAATGCGGCCGGCTCGCAAACATTACATATTTCCATCAGAATTGTTATTTACGTAACTGCAATTATATCCCGCAATATTTAGATATTCGGGCCAAAATTAATATATAATTATTATTGATTGAAGTCATACATGTAGTAAGCTGACGTATAAATTATCTTAAGGAATATGCAGATGCTCTGCTATACCTATCTATTTGTAACTCATATATATTTTATAGGAAGTAAAATTCAAATTGGCGGAGTCGAGCCGTGCGCTTGTTTGTCTACTATGAATAAGTCAGATTAATAAGATTGGTAGATGATGCCATCGAAAATCAACCTAAGATGACAGATTGCTGTTGTGTTTCGTGTGGTATATTTTCCGGCACCTCCAAACTCCCTTTGTCTAATACCTATTCCTTTGACTAGCATTACAACCACTGTTTTCCTCAAATATTTATAAACGGTAGCAATATCTTGACATCAAGTGACCAAATTGATCGTGTACCCTCTTATGATATAAAACACTGTCTAAAGCTCTACTATCTTCATAATAACTTAGTTCTAACGATACCAGTAGTGCTTAAGTTATTACTGTTTTTATTGAAAAAGATGCAACAATATGTGATATAAACAGACATACCTTTAGATCGTGTTGACTTATGTGTTTGATTTTTTCACAGTTGAGAGAGATCGTATACCAGAGAATTTGATATAAATTTCTACCTGATATTTTTCTTGAGAAAAGGGGTTTTGACGAACAGACCATAGTCTGTTCGTCTGTGAAGTGACGAGAGTTCCTTTTGAGCGATGTATTTTCAAGTAAAATCGAAGCTATTTTCCGGTTCAAAGTAATCCATAAACATAATTAGGTGTAGGATGTTAGTCTTGTTAGAGTTAAAATAGGAGATTCTCGGAAAAAATAACGTATTTCGCGCAACATCTTTTTTCAACAAATCAATTACACCCAGCAGTTGTTTTTGTACAAACTGCGATACCCTTCTTTAATAACCGCGTTGAAATATTAATGGCAGTTAATAAAATTTATTGCTAGGGAACTCGTTATTCAGTAAATATTGCTGTATGTCTATCGTGACTATTATTTATGTTAGAATCGACTGCGTCATCGCTAAAATGCTCTCCTCTTGGTCAAAAAGCTAGTCTACAGCTGTTTTAAAACTGGATGAAAGTAGCGTAGACATCATCTCCGGCCTCATAGCGGAAAGGAACATATGATTTATGAAAGGTCAATACAAATATTTGTGCTATTAAACAATTGAATAATTAGACAAAGAAGGTCGCCTGTCTACCCATCATAAACAATAACGATACTGTATTTATTATGTTTAGTAACACATAACAGACGTTTAGCAATTGAAGTATTTTCATTGGACAGAGCACTTATTTATTGTTACATTAGAAAGCTACAGTACTTCCAGCTGAAGCATAATGCATGTATTTGACTATGGTTATGGTTATGCCCAAACTCAAGAGACAGACTCCTGTGTACTAGAAACTACGAGACTAGACTATTAGTACTTGAACATTGCCACAGTCTTCCAATAGAGCGGTAATGAAGAGGTTAAAGCACACGGAGCGTTCAGTGTCTCATTTATTTAATACATGGAAAACTTACAACTATTAACAGTTTAGGTGCCATAGAGCCAGAAAAATGAATGAATTAACTCCTTCACTAATAAACTTATTAACTATTCTTCATATTTGCCGCCAAGTAGCAGAGCACAAGTTTAGAGATTTAGAATAGCTAGTAAAGTGTCTGCTTATTATATAGCATCTAATATAGGAGAATGAAAGTAGTGCAATATATAATTTAAAGTCCTCTAAAGCCTCAGACAAGATGCACTTTCTACGATCGTTACCGCTAATAGAAAACAAAAAATGTATGAGAACGATATATCCAAGTAGTAAGCCACGTGGTCAAATCGAATGAATATAAAATAAAAAAAATCTGTAGAAAAAGAATGGAATAGAAACTTTTGCAACTTATCTAAGGCCTTTCTAGTATTACTAAATTTAATGCGTAGTAAAAGCGCTCACTATCAATCATTACTCGCTAGACTTGTTTAATTCTCTAAAAACAGCTTCGATATTTGTTTTCCTGACACGGTCCTGGCCCGGCACGGACACTGTCCAGCTGCGTCTCCAAAGCGTTATTGATGGTCCGCGGCGTCGACGCGACGTCAAGTCATGTAGGACACGCCGACGTGGGAACATTGCCAGCAAATGTCATAGTACGGCAGCCGTCTGCGTGCAGTCTCTACTCGTTTGTTTTATTTCTCCTATTGTTATATGCGCTTTATTTATTTAATAGTTTATGAAATATCAAACGTCTTTTATCAAAAAAGTTGGTCAGTTATATAATGGTGTGATTAGTAAGATCTATGAACATCCACAGCCAGGAGAATTGTCAATGAAGTGTAAATAGCAGGCTCCTGGCAATACCGCATCTCTATAGAACAACAGCACTATTGTTAATTCAAGATGTTTTTTGTGAGGCGGTCTAGTAGTGATCTGAACAAACAGGACTATTAATTTTGCAAGCGAAACAGATTCTATGTAGCTCTATCATTTATAAATCTAAAAACTATCATCCGTCTGTCTGCATAATTCCAGAATGAAGTTCAATCAATATGTACGCATCACTTTAGGATCGGCTAGTTTACATCCATGAGGAACCGACATATTTCTATCGACCGGCTTTACGCTAGGTTTTCTATCAGGCTCAATATACTACACATCGTTAAGAAAAATAATACTGCTGATGCAGTATCGGGTTAGTTACTAGACGCTGCAAAAGTGTGCCACTGAGCTCGATCTTATTATATTCTATTTACACTTGATAAGCCGACACAGGGTAATGAGATCAAGAGACGCCTCACTTAGGGCTGTCAACCATAGTGACAAATAGTATTAAAAATACAGTTAATACTATTAATTACAAAATAAATTACACCAAATAACAATATTTATTCATTCATTTACAAGTTATGATGAATATGGTTTATAAATTATAGGTTTAAGTACTTAAATAATTTAATAATAGTTTAAGTAAATAGAATAAGTAAGTAAATAAGTGCGTTCCGTGTGTGAGAAAGAGAGATGAATATTATAAGGATATAATATTTTCATTGATATCTCTCAAAGATGACCTGGAAAATAATGTGCATAATAGGTATCTAATACGTCTAGATATGAAGATAAATTAACAGCCACCCAAGAATGTCCCAATAAAGCGCCACTGCTAATTAGATATCGTTTAATTTTGTTGTTTGTGATTGGCCGAGAGATCTATGCGCCCGTCACGTGTTAGTCTCTTAACCAATCACAATAAAGCGATACGGAGTCGTGTTGTGTTTTTTTTTGTCACATTCTAAGCAAACAGAATGACATCAAGCGCGATAACCCTACGCATCACTGCGCGTCAATCGTCAAGGCGCAGTAATGACGTTTCTTCATCGATGCGTCGAATCGTCCGCCAAATATCAACAGAGGCAATTAATTTTAAAGGGTTAAGATACTTGGCCGATTGTGTGACCACATTTATTGAATAGCAATTAAATATAAGTGGTTGATATAATGCAAATTGATTTAACATAGGGCTAGTTTAAGGGCCGAAAGGTGGCAAATTATTTGCGATTTTAAGGGTACACACAATAAGTTCATTGGTGGTAGTTCTCCTATATGTGAGAGTCGGCCTGGGTATCAATGTGTAGTCACTGTTTTGTTCCAGTTAGAAGAACATTGTAGCCAGTGTAACTACTGAACATAATAAGACAACATCTCATGTCTCAGGATGGAAAGCGTAGTGGAATACAAAAAACAAAAATAGTGTTTCTACTGTTTATGCACGGTCATATCGCTTTCCATCGGGCGAACGGCAAACTCGTCTCGTCATTCAAAGCAATAAAAATAAGTTTGTATTATTTTGAAAACTTCTTCTTAGTATTTTTGATGTATTGTATCACACATGATATGACTGTTTGTAGAATAGGCTTAAGTTGTAAAGTCACGGTACAGACAATATTGTATTAGTACGAATAGTGCATCATTGTCTTACAGAAAAATACCACCTCCAACTTAAAGTTTCTCATTCTTGTCATAATTAATTTCATTATTCTATTATAAATCTCCACCCACATGAAAATCTCGCTTCACTTTAAAAATATTTTATACCATCATATTATTTTAATGTAACATTATCTTGCTAAAGGTTATTAAAAATTGTTTGAACCGTAGTTATTTATGCTACATCCGCTCCTAGTTTTATAGTATAATTTAAAACATCACAAAAGATTTACGTTCCCTCGCAGTTTAACGTCATCATTGTAATAAATCAATTTGGGAGTATTATGCCAACGTTCGCTATTTCTTTATATCTGCCCTGAAAATAAATTGTCGCAGTGCTGGGCCGGTGGTCTCTGCTAGTCGAGTGTTTGATTGATAGAGCTGTCAATTTCTGTCACTAAGTACTGCCGAATGCAAAGAACACTGTACTATAACACTGGATTGAGTGAGATTGGAGCTCATCCTCAAACCTCAACCTCATCTCATAAAAGTAGATTTATGAGGTGCAGCGCCATCGTCGGGTATTTTACGAATATAATGAAAAAATATACCTAGATTCATCAGTGGATATCATTTGTTTGATTATGATGATAGATCCTGTTTATGAATCAACTGTCAAGCGATTTACTACTTACATAATTTAGCTCTTCAACTCATTTGGTTAAAATTTTCTAATTATTGTAACGGTTTGGTACAACTGCGTCCAAGCGAATTTCTGATGTATGGCGATCTTTTATGACATACAGAAATAAATTGCTTGAGCATTCCGTAATTATAATGACTGCAAATCAGCTATTCAGCACGTTCTACACATTATAGTTTGTGGTTGCTAACGCTATATTTTCAGGTCTATGAGTGGCACGAAAAACTCTATTACGCTGTATTTGGTTTTTTTGTCTAATGCTAACTTCATATACCATTGAAATTCTTGTAGAGGACACTTCACCTTACTTTGCAATTTGTTATTTCTAGAACTTCAAACTACAAATCAAAGTGCACTAAGTTAACTTCTGAACTAACATTTACGGATCAGTGTGAATCGTAATACCAAGCGATAGGTTTGCTAGTTTCGACGTATTGAAACACGCTTGTATCAATTGCCCCGGAATCGCAATCAAAATTCAAATGAAAGTGAACAACGAAATCAAAATAGCAATCAAGGTTACGTCCAAAGAAAACTGCCATTGAAAATAAACAATGGGGGGGTACTTACCGCCGGCTGTGGCCGAGTTGAAAACGTTCCAACGGCACAATACGGTTTACGGGTTATTTTAAAATATTTAAACCAAGTTATATGCCAACAATAATACGGCGTCGACATTAAATCGGTCAACGTCTTGTAAACTCGCGGAGTTACGGAACTCTGCTCTGATAAATGATTCTTATTTAACAGCCATAGTCTTGACCCTTACTCAGAAAAGTTAGTCTTGAATTTGTTGCAAGACATATGCATAAATTAGAGGCATCACACAGCATACCTCATTATCTTGCAGAAAATATTATTTTTTGGTTTTAAGACCACTCACCTGGTTATCGTTGACACCCTGGATTTGGATTCCCTAGAGCAGGTATGGCGAACCAATATCACGCGTGCCAGTGGTGGCACGTGAAAAAATAATTCGAACACGCGAGTAATATGCCAAACATTGTATATATATCTTTCTTTGGACTTTACTTCGCTTAACATCATGGCAGTGAAGGCACTTTACCGAGCTCCTTCTAAAAAAAAAAACAAAAAAGTAGATAATAAAAAAAGTCGCTAAAAAGACGTACTCAGATAGATAAATCCGGTCCTGGGTGGCACGTTACAAGACTTATTTTTTTTATAAATAAATGCACGTTAACCGTTTAAGCTTTACTATCCCTACCCTAGAGGATATTGACCTCTGATTAAGGTTATAGCTTAAGGTCCATTTTTCATACATTTTGTTTCACCTTTAATCTGGGTAACTAAACAAGTATTGACAAGTAAAGAATTTAAATTCACGTCTAGTTAGTGATTAGTTCTCGCAGTTGAAAGAAAAACGTAAAAATAATTAATTTGCATGGATATTTCGGCCTTTAAAATTTAATACGACGAAATTTAATACGACGAAATTTTAACCCAGATTAAAGGTGAAACAAAATGTATGAAAAATGGACCTTAAGCTATAACCTTAAGGGAAAAAACATAAACGAGTCTCTATGACAAAAAATTTTGCAATTTACTACAATCGCTATTCCATTTGTTTACAATAAATACATTAGCCACCCTTAAGAATGTAGTAATGTATATTCTTCAATAGATATACTGTTCCAATTTCATGTACAATTTCAACATTAATTACCATTTTTTATTTATTAACTAACCGCAAATTTATTTTGGATCAGTAACACAGATCTTCGATAGACAGATAATTTCTACTCGAACAGAAAACAAACACAATATCATTAAAAACCCAAACATATGTAAGCAGGCATTCATTGTGAAATGATTTCTTGATTGAAATGTTTACAATTGAGGAGGCATCGACTTATCCAGAGCAGAACTGTGGGAGATATTATCCCTCGATTTAATTCTTTAATGTAAATATATCGCACTTTATCGCCTACGCGGTGGTCCCTGTCTTACATAGAATATATAAGGTTTAAAAAGGGACTTAAAACGTGTACAATGCCTGTTTATATAATATTTTAAAACAATGTCTAAAATAAATAAAGGTTAACTTATAATTCCCAGAGCTGTAAAAAACTCAATACGAGTTTCTGAAAATTATAATTTATCTCCGATTTCTTTAAACTTACATGCAATGATGGCATGTTTTATACTACTTAATAATTTTACATAGTACGAAGTTTAATCAAGAGTTAATTTAGCCACATTATCTATATTATAATCACAATATGACCTATTCACATACGAGTCCCGAAGTCCGCAATCATGAGCAAATTTCCATTACTTAGTTGGAAATTATTTGCTTTCTAAATGTTTGAAGCTGATCACCATAATTTGCCCCCCGTATAATACCGCCGAGTCCGTGCCCCAGGTGAGTACGCCGTTCAGTACCACTATTAACCTAATTCAGTTTCGCCGTCGCTCTTGATCGTTGCCAGATTACTATATTTGACAGAATTAATGCCTTTTAAACATCTACCTGGAGTAAATAGTAGTGAGGCGATAAAAAATACTGTTATCGATAAATATGTAATTAAGCAGAGCCCTAACTGTTTACTAAATCTATCACTTGTACCGAAACAAAGATGTGTTGCTTTATAATATCGTAGTTCCTGGATCTTTAGGGCAATTATTTTAAGATATAACTTAGGCCAAAAGAAAATGCAGCGAAAGGCCCTTTAAATAGTCGGTACCCTTTTATGTCGGAATTAAAAGGTGTACATCAAGATTTGGTTAATATATGCTATGGATAAAGTGAAAATATTTAGAAAAGAAACATTAGTTTGATTTTCTTACCCACACGTATTATTAAGATATTAGAAGAAATAGTATCAGCGAGCAAAATGTTAAAAATTTTCTATTCCTTTGTTAATCTAATTTTAACCGGCACACTTCGACGCCGGGTGTGTGAACAAAAATCTATTTCTCTATTTCGGTTCCGATCGAACACAGTCTTGTGTATTACATAATATTTATTTTAAAACTACAAAATTCGTCTTTATAGCTTACGTGTTATGACTTAATAGTTAATACATATTTAATTGGTATTAAACAATATGAACTTCATCACATTATCATAGAGTTAAGGATTGTTAACAAACCTGTTAAGACTATGCCATGGAACTCACAAACAATGGAATCGAATCTAGATGCATACATATCGTGCAGCTGATGACGAAGCATCCCTGAAACAGGAGATCATGATTTTGATACAAGCACAGAGAAATTTACGTGATCCGCAATACATTTAATTCGGTTCACAGTAATATGGAATCGAAAGCCCCCGGCCATTGATCACTTTAGCCAATAAAACTATCGATATAGTTCAGGTAAAAAAAAAGTACACGTTCAGTATTCTTTGCGCAAGTAAGCCAGCAAATATCGTCAAATTTATGTAGTATACCTAGATAATGCATACTGCCAAATCTCACACCACTCGACCGCTTTATCGACACCGCGCTAGTCGATAAAACGGACATCACTATGCGCCGTACATCTCACCGTTTACGTTTTATGATTACAAACTGTTTACAATAAAGATATTGCACAAGTTTGGTACTCACTAGCGTTATCTTCGGATTTACCTGTAACGAAAGAGTAATGTGTACTGGACCTTATTTATATCTAACTCTTTTAAATTTGGGTTAAGGGCGTTTCCACATGGTGAGAAGGAATATAAGCCCACGCCTGTATCATAGGCAAAACCATAAATAGTGCTCGGGGTCTAGAGTTATCTGAGTTGTTAACTTAGTTAAATTGGTATTTCCTTTTTATTGGAGACATTCTATACAACGCGTCGTTATTATTGGACTTTGTGACATTTATATCAAATGTCTACAGTGGCAAGCAATTTAAATATCAGCAATATAATATAAAGCAGTCAGTGGTGTTACGGAATAACACTAATCATACATCTGACGATCTATAAATCTTTTCAGTTATAAATAAACACCTTTAATTGAATGTTTGTAAAACCTCCTGTTAATTTAAATCGTACAAACCGGACCTACAAACAAACCGAAATAATATATTCCTAGAAATAAAATCCGAAAGCGATAATCATAAAATTTGACGAGTATGTATGAAATTTTATTGAAAGCGCTATAGTGTTTGATGTAAACGTATAGTTGCTTGGATGTTATGCCAAGATTCCATCCCAGATACCGTCGGGAACTATCGGCAACTCGAGATAGTGATGAAATCAGATAATACGTGATACGAAAGCGCATGCGTATTAGAATATGTAGGAGATAGCTTGGAGAAATGGTAAGTGGTAGATGATTGAGTGATTTGTCTAGTTTTATATACTTAAAGATATATATATTTAAGCTTAAGCTATGGCGAGCAACGTTCTGGGTTACTTCGTGAGGACAGGCGTTCAAAAATTTGTCTAAATACACGATGTTACTGAGGATTACATTCAGTTTGGGACTAGGCTGCTTTCACTTCTTATATGATATGACAAAATTGTACAGTGTGCTCGTCATCCTAAGGTGTCAGATATTATGTCTCATAATGACTAGGAATTGAACACAACAGCGCACAATTATAATACCATTGGAATTATAATAAAGTATAGCGGAAATTATGCAACTGATTATATTTATTTTGATGTCTCACTTCAGGCCACAGGCCTTCTAATAAGAAGTCTACAGTCAATCTACGACAGGCATGCGCAAGTTGGTAGGTTTCACATATCTTCGAACTTATCTCTATAATCTTTTGGTGTAGTAAACTAAAGATGTTTCCAGCTATGGAACTACTATTTATATATATCAAAAAGCTCTACGTTATAGAAGTACGTAATGAACCAAAATAACTTGTAATTGGCGTTTAGTTGATATACTAGCTAACGAGTAAGCTTTGTTCATATGTATCCTCAAAAGCTACGGCTTAAAATCACTGAAATCTATTAATGTGTGGCATATTCATAGATTCGAGTTCTAGTAATAAACTACAAATTTTATATCAATCTATGTGGTGAGATCGGATTCGTAACAAATTGCACGTTATACGTCATCTTACCATGGGATCGATATATTATTCCATTTTTATAACACATACAATATTTGTAGTTCATATTAGTTTAATGATGTAGCAAACTAGGCTTTTCAATTTCCAGAAGGGTTTTTTAATTTTTTTACCAGCCTAGATTGAGGTTGGTGCTTTGTACGGCGATAGACTTATGTATCATAATACAATTACCATTGGAAAGGAATCAAATAATCCCAAAGCTATAATTGGGTTCTATACTCGCATCTCTGTTATCTTTTGGAAATACAGAAATATCCATTTTTTGAGAAAAATGTCGGCATCAAATAAACGACCGTTGAAGAATGCAACGTCCTGCATTAGTCGCCATTACATTTAAACTGCACAAATATTCAAATTTGAGGATTAAAAAATCCCTTCAATGTGAACCGACCTTAACCTGCTCGATTTCAGGGTCGGACGATTGGCATAGTTATGAAATGGTTTTTTTAACGTCCATCCGCGCGGTCAAGTCAAGTGGCGAACAAAAATATCGTAGACTACGCCTACTGGCTGGAACGTTTACACCCAGGAAATCCAGTCGGCTTGTTCATTCATAAAATCTGTCTCCTATGCTACGGTGCATATTTTGTGTAAGCATAACAGTGCGCGTTCGTAAACATTGCTTTTATTTTGTGTCACTCAGTTCTGAAATACCAGTCTGTTATCCTAATCTCTTTTATTTCTTAATCTTTATCGAGGAAGATAGTGGGAACAGTTATTAATTAAATATAGATTGTTAGCATTTATTCTGATTTGTAGTTGCTTGAACCGTTGTTACCCAAGTTTGAAATAAGCTGTGTGATTCAAAGCAATATTGTGTTTGTTTTTAAGCAAAAGAAGAGAGGCAAAGGCGATGTTCGGAACAAGGAGAACATTATCGAGGCGGAGGTTGAGGTGGAGATCCCGCCACCGCTCGAGAAGCTGTGCTACGAGATCAGACAATCAGATGTTATGGGCAGGTAACTTCATTTTATAGAACTAAAATTTCTCTTATACCTATATACATAACCCTAGTAGGGGTTGATATAGAACCCGTTAACGAATGTAAATAGTAGTGATTAAATAATATGTGGTCGCAAAACATGGTTCGATGGGAATTTTCGTTTATTCCTTAGTGCCTATTACGAACTACGCAGTAAATTTACTATGCATTAGCAACACCACCACCTATGTTCCTCATATTCTACGTCTGGATCCTATAAAGGGTAGATGGAAATGTAACTATGATCTCCATATCCTGCTATTCCAGGATTTTATGTAGCGACACTAATGTTATATCGATAACGAAATTTGTTGCAATTACTTTATTCTAATCAAGAACTGAAAATTATTTATGAAATAGATTTTTTCGTTTCGTTCGCCTATTTTCCTGTAAAATTATTTAGGAGACCGATGGCTGGCATATGCGTCATACTTGTAAATGGGTACTGCTTGTGTGGACTGTTCTGCCCATTTCGTTTACTATATCTAAGTACTAGGGGTATATATTAGAGAATTTCAGGTTATATCATGATTCCTGAGTTGGTTGTTCAATGTGTACTTGTCCGGAAAATTAAAATTAAATACCTATTTCGCGAATATGTGAATGAACTGCTCTAAACAACAATAAAAAAAACAATTGTATATTTTACTCTGTATCATAACACTGTAGTAGTGATTTTCTGAAGAGCAACACTACAGTTTCCTACCCGTTCTTCCCTGGTGAGAACCGTTTTCCGAACTGATGGTAGAGTTATAACACTGACGGAATCTAAATAATGAATAACACTTTTAATTTTTTTGTTATAAATTATTTCATTGCATTTAATTATGTATTTTAAGAATTAAACCGATAAACGTTTTACGGGACGGAGACGGGACGTTTATACGCTAGTAAAGGAATTACGATTGTTTGTGTTCGCGCCCGAGTGGAATCAAACGCATTTTATTGCGGTTTCCGACGGCTTTGTTTTCAAATTCCACGACTTTGATTACGTGCGAAACAACTACAAAGAGATGCCATGAGGAATGCAGAGTAGTCAAATTATAATCAGAAATGAGAATGTGTTGATTGATCAAGGCGGAGCGCTGTCATTTTAGCAATCCTCATGAAACAAGTCTCATCCACATTACATTTGGATTGCTCTACCCTCGTCTATGATCAGGACAGATAGAGAAAGTGAAACAAAAAATATTTTAGATTTCTAAGTTATTTTCACGATTGGGTCACTATAGTAAATCTGTGTAATTGACCTAAATCTTTTAATTTAGTTGTACCGATTGGTACCTCAACAGTAACGTATTTAATCTTTATCTTTTCATCAGATACGTGGTGGCGGGCCGCGACATCCGCGCCGGTGAGGTGATCATCGAGGAACCGGCCATCGCAGTGGGGCCCTGCACCGGCTGCGGGCTCATCTGCCTCGGATGTTACCGGGAGCTAGATGATGCTAGCTTGTTTAAGTACGGTCTTTGATTGTATGAAATCAAAACTTAGTAAAGTTGCAACGTGGAGAGTACCTATTCTATAGAAAATCGTTTGCGAAGCTGTGTCGTATTTCGTTGTCAATAAAATTTGCCCGAGACGCTACCTAGGTTTTTGCTTCCAAATTCTTATTCTTCCCAAAAGAATGGCGCCTAAAATTTCCTAGGCGTCGTGGAAGATCCCATTTATACGAGCGGTGATCATATTAAGGCACAATAAGATGTCCCATCTGCTATTTTGACTTTTTTTCTATCTAACACCCTAGCTCGATCATTTCACTTCGTTTAATAACTCAAACTTAAAGTTATCTTTTTTGCTGATATTGAATTGTCATTTTACATATTTCAGATGTCGAGGTTGCAAATGGCCTATGTGCAGTGGCTCGTGTCCTGGACAGGGGAAGTACACTGGCCACTCCACGTACGAGTGCGATACATTGAAGAACGTGCCTCCGGATTACACCAACCTCGAGGACTTGAAAGATTCCTATCAGGCATTAATGCCTTTAAGGTGAACCCAAATTCCGCTTCGTTTATTTTTATTTATTATCTCTTGTATTGACTCGACAGTATCTAAGGTTGTATTATATTTCTCAAACCATTCCATGCTATTTTATATTTAGGCCATACCATATAATCATATGGTATACCAATGATATAATATACTGTATACGTAATTCGTATATTGTGTACTGCTTTTGGATTCCGAGCCAATGTTGCTAACGACGAACCAATATCAATCCAACTTACACTGAATCAAAAATCCAAACCTCCTCATTACAAAGTAAAGAATTCTTTCGTTGTTCTAAGGTAGCAAACTTATTTGTCAGTCAGAAGTCTGAATATCTACCCAAAAACATATCTTCATTTTCTTCCAGATGTCTCCTGCTAAAAAAAGCAGACCCTGAGAAATGGACAGCGCTGTCAGCCATGGAGTCGCACAACGAGATGCGGCGCGCCAGGGGCGACATCTGGCCCATGAACGACAAAAACGTCGTGCAGAGAATCAACAAGTGGGGCTTGGACTACGCTGCGGAGGAGATACACACAGTGTGCGGTATACTGGAGGTATAATTCGACGCCGCAACATGATGCACGTAAAACAACTCCCGTTAATTGGACATATCTATCTGTAACCAATAATTCATTTTCTAGTGATAAAATCTATGATAATTTGAGGGTTTTTCGTAATCGTGTAATCCGAAATGACTATAATATAACATATTGTAAGTTTATGCCGTTGATACAATAGCTAAGCTTTTCTTTTAGTGTGCTAGCGTCATCTATAATTTTTTGGCAAAAATAATGTCTACTGAAGTCGTAGGCGAGAGGGCGCTAAACATTAAAAGCTACTATTGAATTAAACTATAATAGAGAACAAATGTTTCAGCTATTTGTACCACAATAAACATGTATAGCACTCTGATTTAAGGGATACTACCAATATATTATATTTACTAGAAGTTTAACATCTATGCTTCATTAGCGCAGTTCAACATGTAGATTTTCAATTTTGTAATACAAACCTGAGATGGTATTGCTAATAATATATTATGTGACGAACTTGCTTAACTTGCAATTATTTTTTACAAAAAAATGCTAGAAGACCTAATTTTTACTTATCCTCAGGTAAACGCCTTCGAGGTGGGAGGTAGCGGCGCAAACGCTCGAGCTCTGTACGACCGCGCGTACCTCCTGGCGCATGACTGCACTCCCTCGACGACCCACACGGACGCGGAGAGAGTGCCGGGAAGGCCTCTCACGATCCGAGCCTCTATACCTCACAAAGCTGGCGACCTCATATCCTTGTGCTACGCTTATACATTACAGGTAAAGATTGTCTTAGCATAATACCAATGAACATATCCTAATTTTTCTTTTTGAATCCACAATGTGATACTCTAATTTATGGAAGGGACAGAGCAGTCTAAATATAGTGTCTTTCATGTCGTCAACATTATGCCGCCCTATCTCAATACAAAGTGTATACTTCTTTTTTGGAATAAAACGATGTCATCTAACTCCAAAAAATAAGTATCGCCGAAACAAGCCACTAGCCAGGTTTGACCACTATGCATACGGTTGTTACTATCCAATTTCATACATAATATATCCGATACAAGTTCGTTAACAATACTACTACTTTCTAGGGTACACTTAAAAGGCGGGAGCACATAAAGCACAGCAAGTTCTTCGAGTGCGCGTGCCGGCGCTGCGCCGACCCCACCGAGCTGGGCACGTACGCCAGCGCGTTCCGCTGCCCGCGTTGCGGCGGCCGCGTGCTGTCCACTGCCCCGCTGGACCCTGGCGCGCCCTGGAGCTGTAGAGATAATGGCTGCCAATACACCATGCCCGCTGCCGCTGTCCAGCTGCTGCTAAGGAAGTGAGTCGTACAGCTGGTGTAATATATAAACGTATAAATTAATTTATTTATTTATAAATGAAGAAGCAAGTAGATTTTTTTTTATCAAATTTATGGTGTCACGAGTACCCGTAATCAGTCGTAACAATCAATATGAATTATATAGTATTCTTTAGAAGCAAGCAGCACCGATCACCCTGAATATCGTAAAGTCGACAGTCTTTTAAATCAAAACATATTAATTATTGAACATTGTGGCGGTAGAAATAGACAAAGTATTCCTATCAAGATGGACACTACTATTTCATCGGAAATCATTCGGATATCCATACTCTGGCGGTATACAGATCATGGTAGAGTACTAATTCCCCCCCCCCCCCGTGACTAATAACCGCGAAAAAATCCGAAAAATAGTTAAATTTTAATGTCTAACATTCGCGTAAACATAAATAGGTATACTAAAATCCTTTCTCTTCTGCAGGTTGACAGACGAGTTCGAGCTGATAGATGCAAACGACGTGCCCGGCTTCGAGAGCTTCCTGCACAAGTACAGGAACGTGATCCACAATACGCACTACCTCAGCCTGTCCGCGAAGCACTCGCTCAGCCAGCTGTACGGGAAGGTGGCCAACTACATGATCCATCAGATGCCAGACCTAGAGCTGAATCGGAAGATCGAGATCTGTCGGGATCTGATGAAGGTGTTCGACGTTATTGAGCCGGGATATTCGAGGTTACGAGGTGAGGACAGATTTCTTTATATAATATTCATGGTACATGAGTAGGGAAGATTTAGGATTATCTCCAGTAAATGTAGAAATATAAAGATGACGAAAGTACTGGTTATTATTATTATTTTTTTATATCGTGAAATGTGTAGAAATAGATTCGTCGCTACAAAATATTACCATGAAATTAAAAAAAAAATAAACTGATGATGCATTCTGCATAAGTTACACCAATTTTTACCACTTCGGATATAAGCTTGCTGCGTGAACTTTCTTTATTTTGGTGTTTGTTATAGGGTTTATGTTAATTATTCTATCATTAAATGTTGTTTATTTTATTACAGGTGTTACGCTGTACGAACTTCACGCGCCACTGATGATATTAACAACGAGGGACTTTGAGAAGAAAGCTATTTCCAAAGAAAGTCTCAGGAATCGCCTTAAAGAGGTATGGTCTAAGTTCAAACGTCTATGAGACATCTATTACCTTATAAATAAGATGTCATTGATATCTGTAGCTATATATTATATGATGGGGAATACAACCACAATATGGAACGTGAAATTCTCGTTATAAACATTGGGAATTTATATAATGACGTGCTGGTTTTAGTCAAAATAACTCTATTGTTAAATTATGAAATATAAATACAATAATTACTCACACAAATAATTCAAACCCCGAAATAAGACATGCTTAGCGTCATGGATCTTAAGAAACTACTGAAGTAACTGACTAAAAAGAAATATTTGCGGACAACACATACTTAAATTTATTTATTATCATTCGATTTCCTAACCACTTTTGTATATTTCAGATTGTGAAATACCTCACGGAATCGGCGTTAATTCTGGGCTTTGAACCACCGCAGTCTTCCGAGGGTTTGATGGCTTCCGCAGCTCGGGAGGCATTGAAAAAGATCAAAACTTGGGAACAGATCATAGGGAAGATT
The DNA here is from genome assembly GCF_014839805.1 of Manduca sexta. NCBI lineage: Eukaryota > Metazoa > Arthropoda > Insecta > Lepidoptera > Sphingidae > Manduca > Manduca sexta. Next base: position 217,598 of record NC_051124.1, read on the forward strand.
TCATGAGATCCGTCATATGTACAGAGATAGAATATTCGAAAATTATAAATTGTATAATAACCATATTAACTTATTTATTTGATTATAGTCTCATGAGGTACATATTTATTCCAAAATATTAAAATATTTCTAGTTTAAAACTAAACGGGTCATAAAATAATAAAAGTGCCTTATTTTTAAACAGATCTGAATAATTTATATCTCTTTACAAATTTCATTTTCTAAATAATTTATTTAATTTATTTTTATACCTTAATATTTAACTCATTAATGTATACGGTAATCCGATTTAAATAATAAAGCTAGATTCATCATATTACTGCCTCTATATTTTAACGAATAATTTATATCTGAAATATTTATTGTACTCAGTAAATGATATATTCTCTTATTTACTAAAATATTCACTAATAAATCTACTGTTAAACTAATTTATTTTTGTTATTTATTGGAAAGTATGTTTATTATGTGAAATTCTTTTATGTATTCATTCCTTCTGCTAAAAGACATTTGTTACGGCGTGACAAACTATGTGTTTATTGTATAGATATAAGATGTACTAATATAATTGTATGTTGGAAATATAACTTTGTTTCTTTCCGCCATCATCTCCTACACTGCGAATAAAAGTGACTTCCTTTTAATCATCCAGTTGATAACAGAAAGACCATTAGACATTAACAGGGCATGTGACTAAAATATAAAAATACCATCATTAAAAATGTACTTATGTTATAAAAAAAATCGGTAAAAGATTTTTCACAAGTCTACGCAATAATAAATAAGTTTCAAAGCTTTCAAATTTTGTAAAAGGGGTAGCGGTCAAATAATAGTTATAGCTAACTATGACGTCACTTAGTCGTTAGACGTCACCGGCGATTACTCTTCGCGCGTGAAAGAGAGATAGGCCGATAACTACACCACGCCCCCACTACAACAATAATTTAATTATGAATTAATGCTTTATTTTTCAACCAATTTTGTTGCTGATTTCAAAAAAGATTTTTTTTTCCTATTACTTTCTATTACATATAAAATAATGTACAAAATCATACCAGGGTGCTAGCCTATTATTGGATCATTACCTAGTGCCTATACCTATGTAGTCCCATTCTATGAATCCTGCATAAAAAGCATCAGACAAATTAACTTTAGTTATCTTTGGTAATAATTGATCCTAGGATTATTTCTTTAAAAATACATAAAAGAGAGAAATACATAAAAGTGCCAATAGAAGCTAAGTATCTTCGGCTTTTGACAGTAAAATTTACTTTAAGTTGTTTGCTTACTTATTTTGAGTTCAATATAGCTTGTATTTATCCCATGGACACTAGTTTTGCTATAAAAGAAGAGATTGCCGTGAATTCATTATAATTTACCAAATCCGTAGACCCAGTCCGTCTGGAGTAAGATTAGAGGTGTAAACTAATGATGATAATATACTCAATAGGAACTGAGATGACGATCAATAACTATTCATCTTAAATGTAAAAATAAAAATAATAAACTCATCGCTAAGAGCATAGTAGAAATAATTAAGTAATAATGTATTATTTAGAAATGCGTATTTTGTATAGAAGAAGGAAGCTAGTAGAAATACAAGATGATCGGGTGTCAAATAGCTGGTTTATTTATAAATCGGATGCGCATGCGCAGCGCGCACCTTTTCGCCCGGCGCATGCCGCTCTTGTTGTTACTGAAGTCTTTAATAAAATTATTTGTTGAATACGTAATAAATTAATGTTATTATTGTGAATTGTGGGGAAATTGTCATAAATAGTGTTGACTTATCAAGAGGTGAGTTGAAATATATATTAATTATTGGAAATTACTGTCAATAAATGCAGACTTAATAATGCATACTACCTATTTATTGTTATTAATTATTTATTACAGTTGTCTAATGACCCGATAAATATAAAATGACACTGTGTAATACTATAATTAAAATTAATTCAAGTTCCGATTTAGATCCATTCATATTAAGTCGGGTTAAAATTCATATCGAATCGTCACGTTTCGTTTTATTCACTTAGTCGGAAAAACATAATAAGGACGTGGATAATACTTTAATTACAAAGCAATATGATATTCGGACTATAACAATTCGTTAACAAAATCCGGCCATACTATCACGATAGTGCCTTGCATAAATGTTATAGCAATACCGCATAGTGCTGTAAATACATTTATTATTTGCATTAAATGTGTTATTAGGGAGCGGCGCGGCAGTTACACAGAAGACGATCCGCATAATTATGATATTATACTTATATAATCTTAGTTTTATTATTAAATGCGTTATAAAACTGAGTAACCGCAGTTACAAATTAATTAATTCAATATTCATATTAAGACGACACAAAAATATAGATCAGTAAAACTACATGTAGATAAGTAAGTAATTTAATTCTGTGGTTATTGCTATTAGTAGCTGTTTTTTTAACTGAGTTGGATAACCAACGCGGTATAAACCACTAGCGTGGTTTGCTATTCGTTTTCGCACACATTTATAGCTTTATGTTTGCCCGCCAATACGTATATATCCTATTTAGACCTGGGTCTAGTTGGTTTAAGGAAAATAGTACATTATCGATGATGCTCAGCTATATACTAACATTCTGTCCTAGACAATGGTGGAACAAGGAGCCTGCGCGGTATGCCTGTCGCCAGCTCTCCAGAAATGCTCGGGTTGCCAGACAGTGCACTATTGCACCAAAGACCATCAGAAGCAGGACTGGAAGCTGCATAAGTTCCAGTGCACTCCAGCAAGAGTGAAGGAGGATGACAAGTTGGGAAGGTACTTGGAAGCGTCCCGGCAGATCAAGTCAGGAGATGTGGTGCTGAAGGAAAAGCCTCTGATTACTGGACCCGCGCAGGTATGCTTAAGGGATAGTTTTTTTTTTATACGATAAAGTGACTGCACTGCATCTGTTGGTAAGTGGGATGGAGTCCAATAGAATGTCGACTGATGAGAGGTGATAACTCCTCGGCAGTCGAAACAGTTATGCCGGCCTGTTGGATGCGAAGATACCCAGGTTGATCCCGGAACACGACACACTTACGTAGGCCATTATGGCACAATATGATTATGTTCGATTTTGAAAATGATTTTATGCAACTGTAGTTAGTGTGACTACATCGTGAACCTTAGCTCACGCCTTGGCCTATATTTTTTTTCGAAACCACAGTCGCATAAAGACTGTGGATAAAATTAAATACAAACATAAGACTGACGCTTTTTGTCCACAAACGGTTAGACAGTGACGCAACTTGTGCCTCTAATTTCGCCATGTCTATTCCTTCCAAAGATTTGATTAGGAAAGAGTCATCGTCATAACAATTTTAAACAACTCCAGGTTGATATGTAATAGAAAAACCAGTAATCACTTAGCTCTACCCTTGATTCGAACCCGATAATTCAATTGAACTATGACACCGAAGCAATCAATTTCCAAATTATCAATTTGCAACGAATATTTCTAGGTTACACCACCAGTTTGCCTCGGCTGCTACACTCTATTAGAAGAGGGTAAGACAGTGACTTGCGAGAAATGCGGCTGGCCGTTCTGCTCTCAAGGGTGCACCAAGAACGAACTGCACAAGCCTGAGTGCCATTACACACAGCAAAGAGGGGAAAAGGTATGAAACGGTGCTGTCAAAAACTTCCTTAGGACTTTCTTCCGTATTTTATGTTAGGCTTTCAATCATTTGTTACATTGCTAAGAATGCGTTTTTTTTTTGGATTCGTTTCGTTTGGATCTTTGTCTACACTGGCTTAACGCAATTTACATAGTATTTTAAATTTTTTATGGCTTATATAATTTTAGAACAAATATTTAAAAGTTGGCAATTGGCATCACTGCCTGATGAGTTTATCAAACTTGACACCAACTGCTCAAATCTTAATTCCAGGTACACATCACAAACTTCGGCATCCCCCACCCAAACTACCAGTGCATCACGGTATTGCGCTGCCTATACCAGCGAGACCACGACGAGAAGCTGTGGGCCAAACTGCAGGCCCTCCAGTCACACTGTGAGGACAGGAAAGGCACGGAAAAATGGAATTATGATCGGAAGATGATAGCTGAATTCATCTGGAAGTTCTTTAAGCTAGATGGAACATTTAGCGAGGACGAGATTATGAAATGTTGCGGAATTTTACAGGTATGTCTATACTTACGTCCTTACTTGTATGAATTTAAGAGCCAGGGTTGCCCATCAATACTTGTAGCATTAAGGAGCGTACTAAAATACTATATTAGCTAAGACACTGCCAAGTTAAGATCAGCATCTTCAGATAGTCACTATATAATAAACCCATATTCACATCAGCTCAAAGGTTATCTCAAGTCACAGTACGTGATGAATTTTGACAGCAGTTTTATTTATCAAACAACTCTTAATTTACAGCTTATAATTCATACATTCATACTTATAAATATAAGAGTTATTAATACTGTTCGAATATATTTTTCATAGCGTGAAAATATTACGTATGTTACAAACTAATGACGTAATATCATCTTAATATCCCCTTATTGCATACAAAATATTTTACACACATGGTGCAGGTGAAGATCTAATCTAGATTCATTTGTCTATTTCCAGATCAATGGTCATGAAGTTCCTCTAATGGAGCCGGAGTATTTAGCAGTGTTCGACCGCATCTCGATGGTGGAACACAACTGCAAGGCCAACTGTAACAAGAGCTTTACTTCTGACGGACAAATTGTATGTATCAACTTTAAACACAAATTTTCGTGAACTCCGATCTCTGATCTCTATCCTCGGATATCCTCGAAGATCCAAACTCCGAGTTCTGCCTTTTGACCTTGGCCCTCCGACCGCTCCTGTCTCGTATTTACTACTTCAATTTTGACCGCTTACCTCGTACATTGGACCTACAGCCTCTATCATTACAACACACTTCTAACTCCCAGCTTGTCTTCTGTTTTCTGTCTTGCTCTTCAACATGTCATACTATGACATTCGACACATTATACATCAGATTTGTAAACTCTGACCTTTGTTATCTGATTTTGATCATTGTTTTCTAGATCCAATCATTCGCCCTCTGTCCTACGTCATCTATCCTCTGACACCCATAAAACTGTACATTTTTTTAAAAAAATTCAGATCCTCTGCGCCGGACAAGATATTCCCGCGTCTGCGCACATCACGGTCTGCTACACCGACCCGCTGTTTGGCACGGAGGGCCGCCGTCATCACCTCGCAGACTCCAAGTTCTTCGAGTGCTCATGCGAGCGGTGCAGCGACGTCACTGAGCTGGGCACTATGTACAGCGCTGTTAAATGCAAGAAGAAGTGAGAAATTCTTTTAGTACATGTTAGATAAGTCAAGGACATAATATAATACTGTAATGGATCAGAGGAGAACTTTTGTAATAAAGAAGAAAATCTGGTATAGTAATAACACGACGACGTCGACAATTCATATTAAAGCTTGTTTCTATTTGATTTTACGATTCAGACGAAATCATTTTAGTAAGGATAATATGGAAGTCAAACGCATAATATTATTTCATCTTGTAATGCATCTTGCATGGAAAAATAGGGCGTACTAAATTAAATTATGTGATTTACCAGGAAATCTAAGGGATTGCCACTGTCACATTATAAACGTATGCAACCTATTTTTTAATTGCAGAGGATGCAAAGGCTACCTCCTCCCAGAAACCTTCATGGTCCCGATCTTGCACAAGACAAAGAACCCAAACCCAGAGACCAGGAATCTGGACAACAAATTCTGGAACTGCAACAGCTGTAAAGACTCGGTGTCGGACGCTATAATACAGCAGCTATTGCAGGATATAGGGAAAGAGCTCAGTGCCATGCCGAAGGACGACGCTGATGCTTGTGAGAGGTACGGTTTCTTCTTTCTATCATTTCTTATCCTTAATATAGGGAAAATACAAAACACTACACAAGAATGTTATGGTTTGATATCAAGCGCTTTTGACATATCAATTATAGCTCAAAATGTATTTATTTGCAGATGTTCTGGTTAAAAACCTTTATTTAAATTGTAAAATCAGTAAGATATTTAGTTTGAGGATGGACGATATGATTTCGAGGCATTACCATTGCCTATAAACAGTCAGATAAATCGGATAATTTTAGCTTTTAAAAAAAGAAATTGAGAATTAAAAAAAAGGAAAGTGAATCACGCATAAAAATGTTAATTGTTATCACTTTTATTGCAGAATCGAGTTAAATAGAGTAAATTAAATTAACGTGTTCAAACATTTTATATATCAACGTAAGTGGTGGACGGGCAGAGTGGAATTAAAAGAATTATATGCACACGTGAATGATCTCCGTCTACAATTAACACATCTCTCAGTCACGTGGTTAACTGCCAAAAATAGACTCTTTACATTCACGATTCGAGATAAAGTAAAAACTAAGTGTTTGTATGCCAGTAATACTCATTTCTGCTCACCGCTCACGTCACAAGATAGCCCCGTGTCACCTGTAATAATACTAAGCAAAAATGAGCTGAAAATAATAAAATCATAATATTAACCCTGTATTGTATATTATCCCACTGCTGTGCACGAGACTCCGCTACTACTGCAAAAAATTTAGGTCTTAGTCCACCACCCTGGCCTAGTACTGGTTGGCAGAATTCTTTTACCTTCGAAGTTTTTCTTTACCGTTGAAGCATAAGGTGATCGTTCGCAAAGAATACTTATCTTTAAAGAAGTGAGAGGTGCGTACCCTTAGGTTGTATGAATTTTCAATCCTGAAAAACAGTACAGTTAACCAAAGTTTTTCTAATTTTAAACTTTATACTTTTAGATTATTTTAATAAACCACTGTTTAATTTGTATCCCAGGTTCATAGAACACTGTGGTAGCTACCTCCACCCATCCCACTACTACATGACGGACGTGAGCATCGCGCTGGCTCAGCTGATAGGTCAGCAGCAGGAGGACGGCCTGACCACTGTCTCGGACGACAGGCTGTTGCTTAAGACACAGCTGTGCAGGAAGATCGCTGATCTACTGGAAGTATTGGCGCCAGGTATTCACAAACACCCACAAAAAATAGAATTAATTATTCGAAGACTTTGCTATCATCGACTAGTATGCTACCATTTTGCTATCATCCACTGCTGAACATAGGCCTCCCCTAAAGATTTCCAGACGGACCGAATGAAAGTAAATAAAATCTAGTTATATTTTGAATATTATGTTTGAAGAATTTGGCTCGCAATCCAACTTGGAATAGCAAAAAGAAGAAGGCACTATCATTAATACCCACGTTATTATCAAACATTGCGACCTTGTACATTATACATCAAACACATAAACTACACAGCATAAACCTACATAATAAAAATGATATACAGAGACTTTAAAAGGTTAGTCTTGTATAATCTTTGTTTATATGAGATGTTCTTATACATTTTATGTTTAACTACTATACACCTTCGAAATGAATAGCAGCATTTATTTATTGTAGATCAGAAGAACTGTCTGTAGTTTCACATCCATTACTACTATTCCTAGCTTTCATGTCTAGGCTATGTAGTAGGTTCCTCGTATGGAAGATTCCGTCTGTGAAGATATCACCGAGTCGACTTGTTTGCTGATGTGAAGTAGACGGTACGCGAATGCTATCATGCAGCATCCTTATGTAGCATTATGTTATAGTTTCAAAGATGTTATGGCCAATGTGATTAAGCGCCTTAAAACTAGCTTAGGATATCAAGCATAGTTTCTTGTCTCGCAGTATTTTGCTAAAGAATATGGTTATTTGACAAAAATCGCTTAAAGCCATAAACTGCCGCTTCTATCTATGTCTTTTGTATGTCTGTTTCTTATTTCTCCATTGTAAGTGCGTGCACAATAAAATAATATATCTATCTACCTGAGTGGAAGAGTTATTGGTTATAGTTATTCGTTGCATTTACCATGAAGCGAAAAACTTCTGTCTTGTAGTCTGGGATTTTTTCTGTTATAAATATCCGTTACTTTTCTCAGTTATCTAGAAATCTGATAACTCGTTTTACTAATATTACAAATTATATTTCAGCTGAGACCCGACTTCGTGGAACGATACTGTTCGAGCTGCACGCGGCTATAGCAGAGACCGGCAGAAGACGATCCCTGACAGAAGGTCCCATGGTGATGTTGGGATATGTCACGGTAAGACCTCACTGTATTTTGTACTGCACTTGTTTCATCCCAGTTTTTCGGTTTTAAAATTAATTATTAAAGCTTAACGGCTTTAGTAGTTCAACTAATGTACCTAGAGTTTGAAATAGTTGATTCAAAACCAACTCTTTGTTGACTTTTTGTAGGGAATGATCTATTAGTCTAATCAACCTTTCCTTGTCTATTTGTTATGGACACCTAGATAATGAAAGGTTGATTCCAGGCCTAAGTTTCGCCGGCATTTTTTTCTAGCGTTTTGCAGCCAGACAGCAGGTCAGCGTGGTGGAGTAAGGCCTAATTCCTCTCCGTAGTATAAGAGGCCCGTGCCCAGCAGTGGGGCAGTATATAATACAGGGATGATATTATCATTATTATTTGCAGAAACCATTTTCATTAACTTTTACGCCTAACTTTAGTTCCCTGTAGGAGACGAAGTATCTGCCAAAGTATTAGAAAAGTTCACACCGTCAACTGCTCTTATTCAGTTGCATAAAAAGAGATTGTAACTAACCATCTCAACAGAGCGGGACACAGATATACTATTTGCATAAAGTTATTTATAGGTGGCATCCGAACAAAGTTGTACGTGTCTGAGTGAAGTGGAGCGCCGCTCGCTCCAGTTACTGTCCTGCCGAAACACTGACACTAATTGCATGTAAACGATTGTAATGTGTAGTGCTTCTCGCCGTCGATGAAGTTTTTAATAAACTATAAGGCTTAGGGCCTGTTCCACAAGTTTTAAATAAATTTCACTTGACAGTTATCGTATTAAAGAGCTAATGCAGATAGTACTCATTTATTTGGGAGTATAAATTAATGTGATTATTGTATTTAGTTTCTTTTTTCTAATCGTAACAATTTGCTACTCGGTAGTTTATCACACTGTTGTTCTCAAATTGTTACATTCAAAATATTAAATATACTTAATTATTTTGTTGGAGCACTGACTACCGATTAGTTAGCTTTCGGTTCCGCAGCAAGATGAACCTAATATTGCTATGAGTTTAAAAACTATCGCATGATATTCGTTGGGCAAAATTAATGCAGTGGAACTCCTGTCTAGCCTTTAATAATTAATGAATATTAAATTTTTGACTAGCTACTAGAGTAACTGTCAGTTTCATAGTAGTGAAATGTCTGTGAACATCAAGTTGACTGCGATTTTCAAACGCTCGAATAAGATTATTGCGTACTTCTTTACGACGGTATAATTATCTAGTTTCGCCATAATCGAATTACCTTTCCGTGACTTGGCAGAATCCTGACAGCATAAATATAAAAATTACACTCGAGAACAGAGAAATCTATGTAAGAGTGGGTAAAAGTTGTTTATGCAGTAATAAAATTGAGACTTACTTAAATAAAAACGTGTAAAATAAAATATTTTTACTTGACACTGTAGATTTAATGTCTACACTGTTTTGGTCAGTCACTAAAGGTATTTTAAAAAAAATAAATAAAGTTTACTATAATGGTATCCTATCCTTCCAGCGTCGGGGTGTTTTTGCGATTAAACGGAATAGTTAAATAGATTTAGCTGTTTAGCGAATAAATAACGAACTTCTAGAACTATATATTTTATAGGGTAATTTTGGGTTCACTCCGGCTTAGAATATTAAAGCGAACATAGCCAAAACCAAAATCTAATTAAAAACTTAAACATGTATTTACAAAATTCCTTCCTTGTAGGAATCGAAGAAGGTCCTCCTGGAGTCAGCGGTGCTCCTCCGCCACGAGCCGCCAGAACTGCCCGAGGGTCGTCTGTCGCAGCAGGCCAAGATCAACCTCATGCAGATGGAAGACCTCATCAGAACCATGTCCAATGCGTTACCGTCACCCTTGTAATCAATAATAAAGAGTGTTTCTGTAATTTGTGATTTTATTAGCCTACAGTTTCTGTGTGTCACAGCTGAGCTGTATATTTACATAAATGAGTAAAGTATTAACATTTAGGAATATGTTAGGCCGCTTTGTACAGGTCTGTCTAGAAATCCTAAGAGGAGGCCTATGTTCAGTTCACTTCACGTTGCTGATGATAATGATAATGGGCAGGCTGGATCAGGGTCATACAAGAGTAATAGTAAACTGTAGTGAAGTAACAGCTTTCAGTTGCTTTTCTTGTGGTAAATATTTTCGGAGACTCAACACCCAACTTTAGTAATTCCTATTTATTTTCTTTACATCGCCAGAAAGTCAATGACATTTTGTAGTTTAAGTACATGTTAATAATAAGTAGTATTAGTCAATTCTGAGCGTAAGAATTGAAATACACATTATTCAAAGTTCATTGCTCCTTTATTCCTATATTACACAAACAGTTGAGAACCTGAGTAAGAAAAAAACAATTACAAAATAAAATAAATCCAATTATGTAATATAAAGTTTATACAACTATACCTGAGTGGGACTTACCCACGGCTCTTTATTTAAAAGATTTTCCCCGCAAAATATTTTACACAAGTGTCTCTCATCATCTTTCTATTAATCTATGTGATAGAAAAGTTGAACTCCTTTTTAATCACATAGCGAACATGGAGTCTGAGATGATTAAAGTTCATATAAAGGAGTAGAAAAACATTAAATTTATGTATAAAATGCTGTACAAATATATTAAATTCGACTGGACGACCTGTATCTATAGAGACATCTCAAGAACTACAATGAATTTACATGCGTAAGTCCAGTTGGGAGAGAAATATTTCGACCTGCTTTCACTTATTTCAGATTATCTTATCGTGTACATGGAATTTGTCATTGTAACGGTGGGCGATTTTATTTATTAACAATCATAATCTCGGTTTTGTTTGTTTGCAGTGAACATTGTCCCTCTTACGAATAATTTTGTAATCTCAATAAGACTATAGCTAATTACGAAAGATTAGTTATCTCTTCTCTTAGCAGTCTCCATGAGAAATAATACCGTGTTCGATACCGTCGAAACATTAATTTGGAATAAACTAGAATCTGGAGGACGATAAATAGCAGTAGTGCCAATGGACCCTATGTTTCGGTATTAAACACCAGATATACCTGCAAAATCTACTGGTGGTAGGTCTCTCATATGTGAGAGTCCGCCTGCATAAGTACCACTGCAATGTCTTTTTCTGCCGCCAAGCAGCAGTGTGTAGTCACTATTGTGTCCCGGTTAGAAGGACATTGTAGCCAGTGTAAAAACTGGACATAATGAGACTTAACATCTCATGTCTCATGATGACGAGTGCAGTGGAATACCGAACCATACTTTGTAATTCAAGGTGTTGGATGGTGTTTCTGCTGTTTATTGGCGGTCGTATCGCGTACCATCAGGCGAACGGCAAATTTGTCTTGTCATTCAAACCGATAATAAAAAATTTTGTCAACTATTAAAGTTATAGTATAATTATAGGTTTAGTTTGAAGGATTGTACGTAATCCAATTACTAAGCATTATTGGCTTTTTGATGTCTCACTATGACTCGCAGAGTAGTTTCTTGTCTTGTATGTTATCATATAGTCATTCAACGCGCGTCTCATGATTAACAATACACACAAGTGGCAACGTGGTTAATTAGATGTCTAGTATGCGAAAAGTGGTTTGTACATCCACCACTAAAATGTCTATTGCCGCTTCTAAGCAACAGTGTTCAAAGCACTGTTGTATTTGGCTAGAAGGACATTTTAGCCAGTGTAATCTATACTATTATATAAAGCAGAAGTGTTTGTTTGTTTAAACGCACTAATCTCAGGAACTAACAGAATCTATATTATTATAAAGCTGAAGATTTTATTTTTTGTTTTTTTGAACGCTATAATCTCAAAAACGACTGCTACTACTAAACCGATTTTTTTCAATAATAGAAAGCATTTCTCCTGAGTGCTTTAGGCTTCCGGGAAATTATAAAACGCTACTTTTTGAGAAAAAGCTAGTACTAAATATACTGACACTTTAATAAATTCAAAAGAGTTTCAAGTTGTTTATAGGCCTTGTTACCTTTACTTTTAGTCGAACAATATGTATCATTGTTCATATTATGTTCAAAGTTTAACTAACTGTATCAAAATTAATTAGGTCACTATCGGTGGCCACAGCCAATGAAACAGGAAACGTATTTTATCAATGAATGCAACCGCTATAAGATCTCCGATTATAACAGCACCGAAACATTAAAATATTAAATGAGAACAAGTACTCGATTATATTTTAGTACATGTGACATTTAAAATATTTTTAACTTCCTTCTTACATCTATAAAAAATCATAAAAATGTACTGTTTGATTGTCATTTCATAATAAAAGATTTTTTATTAAGTTCACGTGGGTATTTTTACATAATGTGCGCAGCCGCATGTAAACGCTAGTCTGAAATTAATGTAACCGCCAATTTTTATCTTCAGTTTCCTTTATAAAGTTGTAATCTAAAGTACCCAAGTAATTAAATTTAAAATGTTTATTTTGCCGGCGTTCTTTTGAAGATAAATAAGCGAATTAAAACAATTCGTGCACTAATTAATAATAATATCAGCCTTGAAATATATACTGTCCCATTGCTGGGCACGGGCCTCCTTTACTACTGAGACAAGTTAGTCCTTAGTCCACCAGCTGGTCTAGTACGGATTAGTAGACTTCACACACCCTCAAAATTCCTATAAAGAATTTTTCAGGTATACCGATTAAAACAAGCGATAATTTATAAAGAACACACACATCATTTTAGAAAAGCTAGAGATGTGTGCCCTGGGTTTGGAACTTGCGAACATTCGTCTCGGCAGTCCGTTCCACACACAACTAGTCTATCGACGGTTATTTGTGCAATGCTGGGATAAAGTCTGCAATTCTGTTCGAGGAAGCTGATGTTTCAAATTGCAACGTTTTACTATAACTGTTAACACAGATTAAAAACAGATTTTTATGTTATGCATTAATTTATATTTTCTAATTCAGTACAATTATTTTTACATAGATTCCGAGAAGTGCGAATGTAAAAGCTGGTTTAAGTTTCTGGGACAGAAGTAGGTAATAAGATCGACACCAGTATTGGACCCAATGATCAGGAGATATGCAAACATTTGTTTCCAGTATTGGTGTTTTCGGACCGCGCTCCTCATACCTTTGTAGTTCCGAAATCTTTATCTTTCAGAGAATGTATTTTATTTTAACTTACAAAAAAATCGTTTTAAAAAATTGTGATTATTTTATAGAAAGGTAAATTCTTAGTTAGGTAAAAAAAATATTCATTAAATAAGCAATTTGAATGATTAATTTAAGTGATAAAGGCGCGTTGACGATGGTTTTCTGAGTAATCGAAAGTTGTACTTTCTTACAAAACATTGCTTTACGAATACTATGAAGTATGAACATTAAAACTTGGAGAAACTTTAGCTAGCAATTAGTATTTACAAATATTGACAATTAGTATGCGCGTAGTAGCATAATGCTATCTCTCTCACACATCTATTATTAATCCCTCAGCCATATCTGAAGGCTTATAAATATTATTATAAAAGAGTTTTACATACATTAACAGAGTATTCAGTAACATAAACTTTAGATAAAAACAATAAAAAGTCTAGTAAACTACAGAACGTAGTGTAAACTGTGAAACAATATCTAATCGCTGATAACGGTTTAGGGCCGTCATTATAAAATGTTCACTTCACGCCATTGGAAGATTTTTCTAAAATAAAAACATCTACTTCCTCTTGCGCTATTACAGTGGTGGGATTACAGGTTCGATCATCGGGTTGGGCAATCGATTTATATATATTCGATTGAGCCGAGCTTTTGCTAGCTCAGTGTTACATGGTTCTACGTTTTAATTACAATTTGAGTCATAAATCATAATGTGGTTCCATGTGTTCTTTATTAAAAATTACCAATAATCCTGAAAAAATTAAGAAGGAATCATTAAATATTATATTTCCGAAACGATATTATAGTTTATTTTTTTTTTTTTTTTTTGCTCTACACTATATATTTTAAGAAATTTAATATCTTCTTCCTTGTTTGAGTCTTTGTCTCAGTAGGTCCTACCGCATAACCCGAGGTTTTAGGGTAATACTTTTTACTGACTAGTCGGATGTTTACATTTTAAGTAGTGGCTATGATGTTATAAAAAAGTCTTGTTCAATGTTGCAAGTTTTTCGAACGGCGAAATTATTATTTTGCTACTAAAATTTCCCTTTGTATTCCAACCATCACAAATCGTAGTCTTTGTATTGTTTATTTCTAACTATCTTCGTGGTACTGGCTCACACGCAATTAGGTACTCACTGTTGACATAATGACTATCATGGCATTCATGGCGCCTAAATTCAAACACCGTTTTTGCGTCATTCGTTTATTTTGTATAAGAATTTCTATTACATAGTATTATGAAAGATAATCAATCTTTAAGGAAAACAATATGACGTTTTCTCATACATACAGTAGCTTATGCCTTTGTAACAAAAGCATTATAAACATCTTAATATTGAAATTAATCTAGTTTTACAGATTTTATCGATATTTTTTATTTTATTTTTCTGCCGACATTTCTTTTTATTTATTAGGGATTACCAACAAAATTTACAATATTACATAAAAATAACTAATACAAAAAAATCTAGACTTATTGCAATTCTAATAACAGGCAACCATAACATGCGCAAGATTAGGTCACAAGTGTAACATTTAGTTTTCAAACCAAGTGTAACATTAAGTTTTCGGACAACGAACACCTCAATCCGCTCTTTGACTACACAATACAGCAAAGCCTTACAAACATACGGAAAAAATAAAATTAAAAACCGTAATAAAATCCTTAAAATTAGTTTAGTTTCAAATTTCGACGTTCGCGTAAATGTAACAAAACATCTTAATAATCTGTCGCAGTAGAAAATCGGGTTTATAATCTAAATTTTATCTTGAGGAGGCCAATAAAATAGATTTTAGAGCATAATCTAGGCTCTACAATTGTCCCGTAAGAAGACTTTAATGCGGGAAGGCCGAAGAGCAATAGCTAGTTATTATACACATAAGTACATCAAAATACATGGACGTAAACCCATAATATGTCTTCACTGTCAATGTAAACACACTCAAAACAAATAATTTCGAATTAGACAATCATTAGCGGCTCGTACACCCGGATTTTGATTAGTGAATGGTAAAACCCCTATTATGATGAAGCGATAGCTGCTTATATCAAAACTTTATCTTTTGAACTTGTATTGTGTCATTAATGCGGCCTTTATAATAATAATATCAGCCCTGTATATACTGTTCTACGACTGGGCACGGGTCTCCTCTACTACTGAGGGGGATAAAACCTTAGTCCACCACGCTGGCCCAGTGCGGATTGATAGACTTCACACCCTCAAAATTCTATAGAGAACTTTTTAGGTATGCAGGATTCCTCACGATGTTTTTTTTCACCGAAAGCATGCGATAATTCACATAATTTTAAAAAAGTCAAAGGTCGTCTCGGCAGTCCGTTCCACATCCAACAAGGCTATCGCACCTAAAATCTATATATAGCGAATAGGAAGAACGTACGTAAATACCTGAATTCTTACAGAAACTGGGAAAAGGGCAACTGCAAGATCTGGACCGTCAAGTTTGTTAAACGTCCCGAGATAATATAAGGATAGAAAATAAGGGGTCCTAAGTGGCATTCACTACGAAAGATTTTCGCTTTATATCTCCTTGAACAATTAATCCCGGATCACAAATTACTCTCGATCAAAAGTGTAAATTTTCCCCCACACTCCTCGCCTCACTGCCAACACATTGTCCGCTGCCCTATGAAGGCTGTATTTGCTAACACTAAATAAACGAAGGATTAGAAATCATAAAAATCATCTAAAATTCAGTTACCCTACCAAAATATAACCTTTCCCAATCTTTCCACTGCGCAAAGTCAAGATATCATCATATCGCCAACAAACTTCAGTGCCTCTAATTAGGATATTGTCGTGATTTCACGTTATCTTATGTTATCACTCTTAGATAATAGGTGAGCGGATGACGACGTGCGGTGTGGACGTCGGGTCACGTCTCAGTTTAAAGCAAAAAGTCGCCGGGTCAGGATCGAAGTCATCCATCTTGGTCAGGACATTTACGCAAACATTAAGACGTGCGTGGATTAAGTGGTTTTTAAAAATGTGATTTGTGAAATAACAATATGTGACGTCAACAAAATGGCGCATGTTTGAAGTATCTATTTGTAGGAAATAATTTTTGTCCGCCCGCGCCGGAACACCTTGGGACTCTGAAGGTTTGTGTGTTTTGTGAATTTGTTTAACGTGTTGCGGTTTATTGTTTATCAACGTTACGGCGCTCGGTATGGAAATTATGGTTTTATATAATACAGAATATTACACAGAAATAAATAAAATACATTTCGAAAAGAAACGTCTGTAAGCTTTTAGGGAGTTTGTGCAAATATGCATTAAAATCAAACCGCGTCTAAAAATACTTTTACTAAAACTGCTACATACTGCTCAATTCCCAATTACTAATACTCACAATCAAGATGTATATTACATGAAAACTAGCCTATTTAAAAACAAATTAGCATCATAACCAGATAAACACTGCGAGACCTCTAATCATCAGCAATGAAACCTAGGCTTAAAATATCCCGTGATCATTAAGGCTGCAGTCTTCGAAACGTCAGAAAAAAATTACAATATGAAACATCCCGATAAAATTCTAAAAATAGTTTAATTTCAATTACATTCGCGTAAACATAAGTAATCATTAACAATAATTTATTTTATTCTGTGCCTATTAGTCAATCGATTGCAATTAGAACTTTATTCTAAATACAATTTTAATAACAGTTCAGTCCATTCATTGACAGGACTTTGCCACAAACCGAGTTAACGGCAAAGTTCCTTCTCAATTTGTATAACACTGTCATCACCATAAACGTACTCCAAAATCAGGTCTTACCATCGTGTTCAATCGCTAACATGTCGTGTCAATAGTAAAGAGATGCTAATAAATACGTACGTGTACAACGCCATCCAAAATCCAAACATTTCTATTATAAATCTAAATAAATCACATTGGGTTTGAGGCTTTTACTGCCGGCCAAATCGTAAGGCTGTCATGATGGACGAAGGCCTCTCAATAATAGAAAATACCCGGGCAGACTGTCGTATTTAGACCGAATATCTTGCCTCCGCGCCCGTACTGTGAATCCAATAAGCCAAGATGAATAGTGACATATTATATTTAATTACTTGCAGTGACAGTCCAGTCTATGGGAACACCATCTCTTAAATCCATAACGAAATTAATCAGATTATAGAATAAAAGTTAGAAATGTTCATCATGTACCATATGGTGATGACGTTTTTAAGAGCTCAAACACATTTGCCTACATCTATCTAGCAGGGCTAATAGCATAATAAAATACCTAAGCCCTGTCGTGTTTACGTTTAGAAGATGTAGCCAGTGCAATTAGTTGGCATCTATTGCCAGAAGCCCAGTACTACAACTCAGTTTTCGCAAACTACGAAGCATGCAAAGATCATGCACCAGATATATCACAAGCTCTTGTTAGAACAAGGTCTCTTCGTTTGATGTTTGTTCATAAAACAGATTATCCACCTGGTAGGCAGCAACAAACGTTTGAAAACACATTAGAACCAAACCAAACGCCCTATCTACCCTTTGTAACTACAAACACAAATGTGTTGGTTTGGTTGGCATGGGTGTGGTTTCGACATAATGCCTTAGAGTGATACGAGCAATACTGTTCCAAGTTATAAGTACATTGAAAAACATCGTTATAACACTATTACTACTTATTATGTGCAAGCTTGGCGCCTGGTCAAACCAACTTATATGTGGAACGTTTCCCCCGAATATCCCTATATATTTATTAATTAAATGTTAAGCTAAACATTGTAGAAACTCGTTTATTGAATAAAAGTAGTGCTAATCATTGCAATGCTTATGTGTGAATAGTTTTCACACGTTTTCGTATACGTAAATATTAAGTAGTATGAGGTTTTTATTGAATCCTCTTAGGAAAACCCACAGTGACACTTTTACTTGATGGTAAGTCTTTCGTATGTAATTCATAGATAGGTAAGCATCATTGTTCTTTCAGTGTTCCGATTTGAAGGAAATTACAGCAAATTATTAGATGGTATAAGACCTAACACCTAACGTCTCATGACAAGCATTTTTCTAGCAAAGCTAATCAGCGTTATGAGACTTAACACGTAAAGTCTCATGACGAGCATTGTTCTAGCCAATACTTTCAATCAAAGTTTTTATGGAATTGCTACTATTTTTGTGTGGTCTAAAAGGTCCCTAATAAGGCGCCGAATAAGATCCCACTGCTGGACAAGGGCGTCCTTTACTACTGAGAGGGATTAGGCCTTAGTCCACCCCGCTAGTGTAGTACGCATTGGCAGACTTCACAAACCTTCAAAATTCTTATAGAGAACTTCCCAGGTATGCAGGTTTCCTCTCGATGTTTTCCTTCACCGTTAAAGCAAGCGATAATACACATAAGTTTAGAAAAGTCAGAGGCGTGTCTTGGGTTTGAATCTGCTGTCATACGTCTCGACAGGCCGTTTCGCTATCAACTAGGCTA
This sequence comes from Manduca sexta, assembly GCF_014839805.1. NCBI lineage: Eukaryota > Metazoa > Arthropoda > Insecta > Lepidoptera > Sphingidae > Manduca > Manduca sexta. Next base: position 236,359 of record NC_051124.1, read on the forward strand.
CGCGCTTAAATGACTGCTGATTATTTATATATTATAACAGAGCCCACATTTTTCAACTTGTCGGCAGGGTTAGGGATGTAATACTGAGGAATCTCTAACACAAGAGTTGTACCATTATTTACCATACAAATGTAGTTAAAACTATCATGCGTAGTTTACTCTGACACGTCTCCAAGATTTATGCGGTACCTCCTTATCAGTTTACTTTGGCTGCAATGGGATTAATTCTGTTTTGATCTCTGATATCGTGTTTTCATATTACATTCACTAGACTTTGTTGTCGTTTGTTTAGGTTTGTTTTTGGACAATTATAGCAACTAATATTAGGCGAGTGGTTTGATCATATTGTTGTTCACATTTATAACAAAAAATATAAAAAAAAGACGCTTAATTTTACGTTCCCGCCATCTTTGAAGCATAAACCAACCTGTTACCAATATATCGATCCACCCATCCATATTGAAACATGCATTAGAGTTTATATGTGGGCCTAGACTAGTTAACCGAAAATCTTAAAAACCAGCTGGCAAGCCTTCTATCGTAGTACAAATTCGAATCCCAGATATAACTAGGTATAATATTTTCGAAATGATTGGTCTGAAGCATAGAATCTCATGATCCTAACCCTAAAGTAAGCTTATAGATCAATAAGGAGTCTTCAGACAGAATTAATCATTTGTTACTGATCAAAGAGCCTTCAATGCGTTATTAAATAACGGTCCCTGCTGGCCCCAATATAGTCTCAGATTGTATTAGTTCATTACCCGTACAGTCGATAATATAAATTTTGTTGAACGCAATAATTGATTTTTATTCACAAAATCCACATTAGAACATAAAGTATGTTTGCAAAATCGTACAAAATTCCGCGCAAATGAGACGATTGTCATAACAACTTACTACTCAAAACATTTTCTTAATAACTCTGTTAGCTTTCACAACGTAATAAAAATAAAATAAACACATAACACAACATCAGCTCAAGTCGGTTCACGTTAGTATTTTAACTTGCCTATCGTTCTATCTGGTCAATGTTGTGCATTAGACGTCTTCCCTATGATCCAGGTTCTATTAAATATTGCGACTCTACTTGTTCTTTTAGAGATAAAATTGATATAGTCTACAGCTAGATTTCTTTACTTTTTCAGCTGACGCTGATATGCTGTTGATCCGATATCTGTGGTTATTGTTATGCTACGCACAATATGCTCGGGGCAATCTCATCGACTTTTATGAGGAGCTCAATAACGAGTTCCTCTACCCTCAAGAGAAGACCGAGGAACTACCTATCGAACTGGAGCCCGACCGGGAATCTGGTTGTCTCTGCAGAGCTAGCGAGAACATAAGAATCATCGTCTGTTTTGGGAATTATGGTTGCAAGAAATTCCCTAAGGTATCTTATATAAGTTTTTTATATAAAAAAGGTGTCGCTGTATTATACCTTATATCTTATTAGTAATTATCACGTGTGACCAGGAAGAATGGCGACATTACTCGCTACTTCGATACTGGAACAAAAGCTAGTTATACGTATTATAATGTCCATTAATTATATGGCCTACCTAGGTAACTCATGTAAATTGGAAAAGAGGAAAGTGTTCGTTGGGCGAACTGCATTATCAATGACCAAACTAAATTGTAACGCAGTAAAAATAGTAGCTGGCTTATCTATAAAGTAAAATAAAATCGCGTCTCCCAATTTCATAACAGCTGGTAAGGAAATTTTTAAGACGAGTAAATCCCTTTTAGTTCTGTTAGGCTTGGCATCCTATACCATTTTATCAAATGTCGGTGTTCATTTTACGTCGAATGCATGTTCAAAAGAAATTTATTTATTTTTTCAGGTCACATTACACAGTGAAATTTTAAAAGTACGGACCACAGTAATGGAAGAAATAGTCAGAGGGGACCTGGACAATCTCTCACACCTTCAAGTTCTGGAAATCGAAGCGAATCATCAGCTCAAATACATTGAACCAGGAGTCTTCCGCAATTTAACAAACTTGCGCCAACTATCTATATCTTACAACACTCTGCTTCATACAATAAACGACAAAATATTCGAAGGTCTCGTGAATCTCCATAATTTAACCCTAGTTAATAATGGATTCCACAACATAATGCAGCTCACGCCAGCATTCCACACAAGCTTACTACCTTCGCTCAGAGCTCTGGATATATCTGAAAATATTTTCGAAAGTATCCCAGAAGACGCTTTCCACCCCCTGAGAGGTACAAATCTGATGAAACTAGATCTTTGTTTATGTAGACTAGACTTTATACATAAAAACAGTTTTCTTCCTTTAAGAAATCTAAAAGAATTACGAATAGGTGAAAATGATTTAAATTCTACAATGATAAGCAATTTTCTTGTAAAAATGAAAGACGATGGGATCAATCTTATACACCTGGATCTATCCGGAATGGGTTTCAGAAAGCAGCCGCCGCGAAATCTCATGAATATCATTGCAACAACGACAATAAGAAGATTAATATTAGCTAAAAATCAGTTCGAGTATATATGTGACGATACGTTTCCTCGGATGGTAAATATAGAGCTACTGGACTTAAGAAAGGTCCTAGTTATAAACATAGGACCACAGGCGTTCAATCCTCATAAGTTTCCGAATCTCAAAGTACTGTTGTTGAGCGGCAACAACCTGCCTGGGATGCATAAAACTCCATTATCGGACCAACTGCTTCTTCTAGACTTGTCTGATAATAAAGGTAGTCCGACCAACCCGCTATATTACGATATAGATAGAGACACGTTCCTGCAAAGCAAGGAATTGAAAATTCTAAATCTATCATTTAATAGAATAAAAGCTATTTTTGATTATACATTCATAGGCTTGGAAAACCTACAAATATTAAGATTGGAGAACGGGACTTTATATCATATCGGAGATGGTAGTTTTAAACCCTTAAAGCGTCTCCAAATGTTAAACTTAGCCAATAATCCATTAGAAGCTAACAAAAACCTTACAAGCACAATGTTTGAAGGACTGAATGAATTAAAAATTCTGATATTACAAAACTGTGGCATAAAACGTTTCTACGACGACGACAATATATTTGAAATGATGCCGAACCTCACACATTTAATACTCAGAAATAATCAGATGTATTACATTACTGCTGAAATTTTGAAACCTCTTAAGCTGCTACAAGTTCTTGACTTGAGTGAAAACCTCCTGATATCGTGGTGGAAGCCATTATTCTTAGCTTCCGGCGTGAAGCCAATCAAATTGTATTTAACGAATAACAAAATATCACATTTTTCGATGAGTATGATTTACGATATAAGTTATTTGCTAGAGAACCGAGGCAACCAGACTGTAGAAATCAATTTTATGGACAATATATTTATTTGCGACTGCAGTTCTATGTACCAAACTCACCGTTGGCTACAAACTAATGGAACAGCGCTGCTTAGGCAATTTTTCTACAAATCTAACTTCCAATGCAGCAGTCCCGACGTCTGGGAAGACAAAAGGGTCGCAGACTATCTGTCCTCAATAAAGACATTACATTGTCTGATGTATGAGAAGATTACTAACGTAATGGTGCTAGTCTGGACAGCTCCTTCGATAGTAACAATAGGTCTAGTTATCATAATAGTGACTATAACTTATAAATATAGGATGTACATACGGTATTGGCTCTTTCTAGCGAAAATAGCGTTCGGTAGAAACTTCAAGAAGACTGCACCGAAACCAGAAACAAAATCGTATAAATACGATGCGTTCGTTTCGTACTGTAACGACGATAGAGAATTTGTAATGGACATGATAAATCAACTAGAGTCTCAACCACCGTACTTGAAGCTGTGTGTGTATGAGAGGGACTTCGAAATTGGTTCTTTTATATCAGAATCTGTCATGAACAGTATAAATGAGAGTAAATATGTTATTTTAATTATAAGTAATAGTTTTGCTAAATCACAGTGGTGTAGGTGGGAGACTCAGCTTGCAGAATATCACAGAATATTCTTAGAAGATGGGACGTCGTACGATCCTCTAGTTTTAATAAGAGTAGGTGAAGTGCAAAGTAAATATTTAACTACAACATTAAAGTATTTGTTGAAGACGAAAATATATCATTTGTGGGACGAAAGTAATCAAGAAGAATTTTGGACAAGGTTGAGAAATGTTTTGAAAAAGAAAGTGTAAATCGAATTTCGATTAAATGATGTTTTGTTACTTGAATACTCGTTTATTTAGGGCTGATTGAAATGGTGAGATAAAAATTATTCATGAGACTTAATATTAGTAACAAAAAAAAAACAAAAGTATGTATAAAATACAATAATTGTTTGGATAATTTATTCAATCAAGCTATAATTTGTCGATAGATAACTTTTATCTGACATTTGAAGTCGCAGCCCTTAGTTATACATCAATTGTGGAACAAACCTAATTCGTCATCATTCGCCAAGATACATTAGTTTAGGGCCGTATTAATAAATGTTTATAGTTTATTTATAATATCGCTCTGAACTGCGATATCAGCTGAGATGCTGTCAAATAAAGATCGGCATCTTGAGATAGTCCCTATTTAATACATCCATATTACATCAACTCATTTGACATTTTAAGTCATAATATGTGATAGTTTTGACAGCTGAGTTTTGTTTATGTGACTGCTTCGACTCAGCGAAGCAAAACTCTAAAATGACTGATCATGCCTGTTTTATTGGAAAGTTCGACACATTAGATGTCTACTTGAGATTTTACTCAACCTTGAGATTGATTTATTAATACGCCCCTAAAATTCGATTAAATCTTTAAATATCTGTAATAAGATATAAATAAAAAGGACTCTCAAGTTACAGTTATCTTGAATATTTTTACAAAGCAGTACACGCGAGAAACAGATGTCTCCAGTGAAGCAATTGAAATTCACAACCGCGAGCTGTCATAACAAGCTTGCGACACAATGGACGAGCTTCTGACACCGACGTTTCAAATGGCGTTGACACGAGTTTGCATGTTGGACTAGTTTGAACATGAGCGGGAAACGACTTAGCTTCCTTTTAAGGTAAATATACTTTGTAAATAGCCTAGGTGGTTGTGGAACGGACTGCCGAGACGAATCTCTGCAGGTTCAAAACCTAAGAGCACACACCTCTGACTTCTCTAAAATTATGTGCGTATTCTTTGTGAATTATCGCTTGTTTTAACGGTGAAGGAAAACATCTTGTGGAAACCTGCATATATCAGAAGTTCTCTATAGGAATTTTCTATGTGTGAAGTCTACCAATCCGCTCTTGGCCAGCGTGGTAGAATTAGTCCTAATCCCTCTCAGAAGTAGAGGAGACCCGTGACCAGCCGTAGGACAGTATATAATACAGGGCTGATTTTATTATTATATTTTGTAGCACGGCAATCGATGGTAATTAGTCATTATGGCATTACATAATGGAAAGCTATCGAACTTGGATTGGTATGCTATCGAACTTTTTATTTGGGGCACGACAAATTGGCCTCACTAAACGATCTTGAGTATTATAAAATATTAAAAACCAAGCAATCAAAATCTGGTGGTGACATTAATGACAGAAGCTTGGATGTGTGATTATGATATACTCAGAATAAATATAGTTATATATACCTTCAACGCCAATTTTCGTGATAGACATTGATAGAGTCAACTCTTGGGCCTTCTTACAGACTGCACATAACGTTAAATTTATTAGCACCTACTCGGCGGTTAATATGAAACAATAATTTATTGAAATAGATGCAATAATCGGCAGTCATTATAACAATAGCTTCAACAGGATACTAAAATGAATTCCACTTCGGCTTCATAGACGTCATTCAAACTTTTCACCTATGTGACGTTTTCTCACTAACTTATCGAATCTCTTTTTATAGCTTGATATGTATTGTCTGCGGAATATTGCATCTCAAATATATATTAAATGAATGGAACCAATTCCGGTCAAGCCACTACATTCGCTTGACCACTGCGACAATAAACAAAAAATGACATTACACAAAATGATACACTTTTATTAACCTTTTTATTTTACTTATAAGGCGTATGAAAGTGGCGCTGCGTTCGAAAGTATATTGAGAAAGTGCATCACAATAATCATCAGGCTCCCGATCGGGTTTCACCCACACCACTTTCTACATGTTGAGGAAAATCTTTGACGGCGCCAGGACGGCGGACAACCTACCATCAAATTGACTAATTACTTATTTTCACGTGTCGAGTGGTAGGTCTGTCATAAGCGAGATCTTGTCTGTGTAACCACTGTAGTTGACCGACGTGCAAAACAAAACCAAAACACGTCAAGCCTTTATACCTGAAGAGGTAGGCAGAGCTGCACCCAGGGTACCCATTTTGCGGTCTGTGTTCTATCCTATGATAGGGGATAATCTATAAATATACATAGTGACGTGCAGTAGTCTCAAAACTATTGTCTTGAATGAAGATTGATTACAAATCAAGAGTCCCTCAGCTAGCAATATGTATAACCTATAGCTGAACATGGGTAGTTGCTCGTTTGTTCCCCTCATGCTAATATACACGTCTTCATATTGTCACATTAAACACGCCGTGTACTGCTTAATTACAGGCTCATCCCACGCAGACTTTCTACTAAGTAGACATTACAGTACACATTAGCATGTCCTCAATATGTCTAGATGCAAGATAATGCAAGACGTCTGCCCGTACCCACAATATTTGCTTTAGCCTCTTACGCTTGTGGCCGACTGTTAAATTTATTTGCCGACCAACCTGTTCGACAGTCTGCAAATATTGGCAGTATAGAATATCTCTTGTCCTTATTACTTGAATTGAAGGAACATCTTGTTTTGCCAACGGTGGTTTTTTGTTGGACATGATTTCTAAATCTATTTGCATTAACTCTATGTTTAAAATAACAATACGATTCTGCGTATTCAATTCTAATCAAATATGACGCTGTACCACCGGCGTTGTAGGTAGCGTAACAGATATCTTTTTAAAGTAAAGCGACGGAGATCTCGCCTGTGGAGATCCAGTCTCAGGAAATAGTGTTGAGATATTCAGGTGTTACTCTAATTGGACACCAGATCCAGGACTCTAAACCATATTCCATTTATACTACAAGTACCGCCGCGACTACCCATAGATAACAGCACTGTTTCGAAACACTTATAGCTGTTAAGTCATTTAATACTAAGTATCGACCATAAATCCTAACATATTGCATCTGTTATCAAAATGACAATGCTGATTCAATCATCAGTACTCAAATATATGATATTTGAAATCGCCTCAATGCAACGCTTGAATAAGTTTAGAAACCAGAACAACTGTGAAAAACAGAAAATATTCATCAGCTCAACAGTGCACACTCAAAAATATTACACATGTTCAAAATACAAAATAAAATAAATAGGCCCAACTCTAAATTCCTTGGTCATTAAAACATAAATTAAAAGAGCTGGCCCCGAAATCTCACGCAGTGATATCGTATTCGTACGGCGCGCCGTCGAATTTGAATACGCTGGTGCGCGGCATCGCAATGACGGCCTCGCGGAGCCGAGTCTGCAGTGCGGCGTCATCTACATCTTCCTCGGCTTGAGCTTAAAACAGGGTGAACACGCTGAAAATAATGCAAAGGAGCCTACTTCTCTAAAACTGATTTACAAACATTATACAAGAAATTATATTCAATACGCGTAATCTTTTAGAAAAATATTTAAAATACAACAATATTTATTTATAAATAAACCACTTGAAATATATTGAGATATATTTATATTAGCGAACGAATTTTCATCGTATTTTAAACATAATAAAAATATGTATTTTTAATTGCTTCATCAAACTTTAATTGAATTTATTTCATATTTCATTTCAGGTTAAAGATATGCAAATTATCGTGTTATCGAACCAATAAAATTATCAAATAACACAAAAGCTAAAGGGCTTCACAAGAGACTTACAATATATAAAGTTAAATTTAAAATAAATACAATAATTAAAACAAACATTTGGCTGGTAGTGGAAATTTTCATTTCCCGTGAGAAAAACTCGTTATAATTTTAAACTAATTATCGTATCACCTGCTCTTGTGCACTCTATAATTACCATTAACCACTTTCCAGATAAATGAATAGTGAATACATTACCCACCTGTCGTATCTACCCAATATGACTGTATTTTTATAGTAGAAACTCGCTGTAGAGTTTTCTAGACTAGCTCGCCTGGAAGATTGATATTAAAGACACTTTTGCTGTTGAAATTCTTTTGGCTTGAGATTTCTAAGACTCCAGGAATAATTTTCCAAATCCTCATTTCTTCTCATAAATTACTGCGACGCAGTAATACAAATGCATTTTATTAATATCCCGCAACTCATTTCGGTACATTGCATTACTACAAAAATTGTCTTCCTAAACAGACAGTTCGAACCTATCAAAACGCATTCAACAATCTCGCCGATGTACATTAAAACAAAGCGATCAAGTGCGCGTAATTAACACAATTAGGCTTGCCTTTCGATTTTATCAGGTAGCTCGCTCTGCACCGGGCGCCATTGTTTTGGCGCGGGAGAAAACACCATCTTCATTGAAGATATCGTCGGTGTATAACGGTGCTGCACGCGCAACACTCACCTCCCACTCTCACTTACCTGACACACTCAGGTTAGAGCAGGATGGAAGCCGACGGCCAGCAACCGATTACTCGACTGACCTACTCAAACGAACACACTCTTTCTTGCCACCGAATGAAACCTAATTTTTATCTCATATGAATTTGCAATAACGCAACTGTGGAACGTGAAATAACAGAAATGATGATTGATGATCGGGCGGAACAGATCGTTTACGGTCGATGATGATGACTTGCTTCGGGTCGCTGTTAGATTGTTTATTGATTGTGATTAAACGAGGCGTTTGATGTTGCGCTGTGATTTATTCTTATTTACGACTTAATAATGGCATTATGCGTATATTGATTTAACAGATACAGCATTCGCTTAGTACTTCGACTATAGTAAAATAAGCTTGAAGCATAAGGAATTGAGCGTCGTCGTTTGGATTTTGTTAGGAGGATTTTAATTGTTATCCTTAAAGTTCATTCATTCATAGGAATGTTGTATACTCCCTTCATAAAAGTAGTGTAACTTGCTGGATTTGGCTAAAGTACTCTACATGATATTTTTAAGCAAAAATGTTCCACCTCATATTATAATTAAGGATTATGGGTTTCATCCGCATTCAAATGTATTCTTTACAATTAATTATGACTAAAGCATCAATCATGGTTGTAATCAATACGAATTCCAAATCCCGCTATCGAAAAATTTAGACTCTGTTAAAAATTGCAAGCTAATTAAAATTAATATTGGATGTATACTTAAAAAATAGATGTAGCATAGCTATTTAAGCATTATACATATAAATCAAACTTAATAAAACCAAACAATGCAAAATCATGGAATGTTAAGTCATACTGCAAAAACGGACAAAAATTTAAAATTATATGACAAAATACATCAAAACACATAATAACAATCAAGGTGTTACAGAATCCCGAGCGAGCACGCTAATCTCGTCGGAAGCGTGCGACGGAACGGCGTGGTGAGGCGCGCGAAAACCGATCGAAGCGGTAACTTTTCCTTTAGGGTCCGCGTCCACCAGATCACCCAGTCCTTGACACTGACACCAGCAGTCGTGCCGCAGTCGTGGCGAGTGACGGACGCCACCACGATGCCCCATCACGCGTACACAGTGAAAGTTCGTTAAACTGCGAAATGCTCTACGCAATTGCCTTTATTTTTGTGGTGAGTGTGGTGTTTATTGTGATTTTTCATGTTAATGGTGTTATGATCTAAGGACTAAGGTATTGTATTAGATCTAGATTGTATTAGATCAAGTTTAGTTTCCGATCTTATGACGCGAAAAGAGGTTCGTGTGTCAGTAGGTCATGTAGTCTGCAGATGTATTAACGTCTAGTATAAGTCGAGAGCGTCGCGGTTCCCAGAGCCTAATTAATTATGGTTAGGAAGGGTCTTCTGCACTCTAAGCCTCGCTTAGGAAAATTAAATTCTTTCCCCAATTAGCAAAATATATGGTCTTTTCATCTCTCGAAGAAATATTTTCATCTAATACCTACCAACTAGACAAAAAACATTTAGTGTATTCAACACAATTATTACTCAATTTAACCAGTTCTCTATAGCTCTTATATTATGTATAATTAAATATATGGTTTCTATTTGTTATATGGAAATATGTCTTTAAATAGATTATTTTCAAGTTTTCTAAAACCCACACCCCAATTTTAGCTGTTGTTTATTATTTCTGATCTAACAACAAAACATGCAAAATCTTCGAAATGTCAAAAAATTATGACATTATGAAAAAGCGCGATAAAATCCGAAAAATACTTTTATTTCGTCTAACATTCACGTAAACATAAGAAATCAATATGAGCTTCGAAACAGCGACGCTTTTTGAAGGAGCCTTCACAAACTTGAGGCCTTTAAATGGAATACATTTCGTTTCTCTTTATACGTAGTGTAAGTCTTTCTGGATCCTGAAGGTAACATTTCAACTGTCATAAATACGAAAGAATACAATTCTCTGAGTACATTACATTCGATATTCTTAGATATCTATTTGGTGGTTCAATAATATTTTTATATACAACTTCATGAAGAGGCAAGCAAGTCGTTTTGTGATTAGCTAGCACTACTATTTCCCATAGTCTCGTGTTACTAGCATTTGGCATAACAGTGCTGCAGGTTGTTCTACTCTTCTAATACTAAGAATTTCAGGCTTCTAATATTTTGTCATGGGTACAGTAAAGCGATGCCACTGAACCTGATGGTAAGTGGAATGACGTCCAGATAGAGTGTCAATTGAGAAGAGATAATTAATCCTCGACAATAAATACAATTATACTGGTCTATTTTAATTTTACCGGCTTAGATGTTCAACCTTAAACCAACATACAGCAATGCATGATGGTACTTGAGTAAGAAGCCTTACTGTCTAGTTGTTAAACAGTTTAGTAATCAAAAACTGCATGTGTGATGGGTATTGCTACTCTTCATAGATAGTCGGTATACTTACAATCAGACGAAAGACCAGCCCATAATAGAGAACTATAATTTACTTTCTACATGACATTACGCTTACGCTTGTTAAAATATCATAAATGTAAACCCTCATCATCACCACCCACATAAAGTCCACTGCTGAACATAGACCTCCTCTATAGATTTCCAGACAGATCTCTCAAACCCTTATAATGCCTAGTAAATATACCGAATACCAAGTCCTTTAGATTGGAACATAACAATGCTATCACTATTCTGCTTATTGTACAGAATAACGAATAAGATAGTGATTGTTCAGACGGCCTCTCGCATATGATATAAACTACATATATAACTCGAGAGTAGAGGAAGAAGTCTCGCAAAAGTCGCAACCAACTTATCAGACGAAACATGACCATCACCATTCTGCCAGAATTATATGACTGACAAGAAAATGTAATACACTGCACATCTTCATTTGACAATGACGTCAATTTAAAAGTCAAAATCACGATAACACGTAGGCCTTAAAATAAAAAAGTATATTGTTTCCGGAATACCATCGGCGCAGTCTGCTGAACCATGTAATGGAACAATAGACTCACATGTCCGGGTTATGCGGACAGGTCCGGAATTGCATCCGTACTAGACTGCCTGTAGACGTAATGACGCAATAGGCATATTGACTATTGTATGTTTAAAGGAAAGAAAAAAGGAGAAAAGTTTAAATATTTAAAAATTGAGTAATCAATACAAATTATTATATTGGCCCAAAATAAGATTCCAATTAGAAGTGGAACGGGAATTTCCTTGGTTCTATGATAGCGCATGCAGGCTATGGACCGGCAGACTTGGTACTGGATTGGCACTCCAGATGGAGCATTACAGTATGTTTTCGATGTTCTACAGTCGTAAAACTAACCTAATTCGTTACTTGCGTAGAATAAAAGCTAACACCGCCAAACAATGAAATAAAGACACAGAATGATGAGAATCTTAGAGGAGGAATCGAACTTGATATTCTTTGATACACGAACAGTGTTCGGACGTTTGATTGTACTCGAATAATCAGGAAGGACAATATCGTAGGTCCAGGACCGCATTTCTACTAAACAGCGATGACCACATGTGTAATTAGTTTGACTATTAAAAGGAATGCGTGGAAACGTTCTTAATTACTTTACTTATACGATAAAATTCCTCACTTAACAGTTATTTAAAGTAAATAAATCTTTTTTCACGCGTACAATCTGCAAACATAAAATCTACGTTACGTTTTTCTTGGTAGGTTTCTCTAAAAAAATTGGCCTCTAGGCTGCATCGATTTATGTATTTTTACCTAAAAACAGCAGTATACGTATTACAGTACGGTTAACGGATAGTGTACCTTCTATTATCTCAGAGTGACAAGTACTGATATGCTAAACAATACCTTACCATTCATTCTGGGTAATTTTCTACTGTTTCTGGGCACTAATCATTAATTGAACCACTTATTTCTTAAAATTAAAGATCTACGTCTATGTCAAATCCAGGGCGTGCGGCTGTACATCTATGGCGCGTGGGAAGCGGGCCGCAGCCTCGCCCATTTCAATGGAACTGCACTTCTTTGCTGTGCGTTTACTTCAATAGAATCCCATCTCAGCCGATAGATACGTTGAACCACTAAGATACGCAGACACTTTATTTTTCCCTAGGTACACTACACTCATTATTACAGCTACTGTTTCGACTTCTAGACTAAACTGATAGTTGCCTAAGCCTGTCGGTTTTATTGAAGAGAATCTACTATTCTTGATAAATTGTGCCATTTATGTGATAGAGGCAGTCAGTTTTGACTACTTTGTCTTTAGCTAAAGAATCCGATCATCCCACTTATTTGAAAAGCGTGATCTGCCCATAAGTAGCAATAGTATTATACAAAATGTATGTAAATTACGAAGTCTTTGATAGCACACGCATTTCACTTGTCCTTTTTATTGTTTTCGTGAAGAAAATGATATACCACTACCACCCAGGCTTCATACGGCAATATTAACTAAAACCCCGCAGAAGGTCCCGCATTGAAGGATCAATGGTCGCCCTCGCCGTTAACGGCAAGGTTATGCCTACCTGCCAGGAGTTTTCCTGAGACAGCTTAGCTTTCAAGACCCACAATTCCCAGTGATTACTGGCTACAATGTCAGTCAAAAACATAATATACATAATATTTGCACAATGCTGTATCAAAGAGACTTTGTGATAGTACTACTCCGAAAGTAATTCCAAAATTGACGATCACACATATATGAGAAGCTGCTATAAATATAAATCGATGTCAAAATATTTTACCACCAGTAAGAACAATATAATATACTGAATTCTGCTGTTTAATATCTCTTGAAAGTGGAAACTGCAATTACTAACAAACCACGTTACTGGCCGTAAACAAGTTTAATTGGACCACTGTTATTTTAAATGATACATATAATGAAAATAATGAACAACTTACTTCAAATTAGCAATGTTTATTAAATACCGATGTACATTTCATTAAAAACAATATGTTAACTTTCCATTTTGCGTTTGCGTTTCAATTTGAGCTGGGAATGACTACGGATTGACATCCAGGAATTTGTGAGGATCCAGACAAGAACTGTAAATCTGTGTAAATACTGTTTGTTCCAGTTTCAGATACGTAGCCAATGAAATTACTGAGCACTTTGAAAATGTCTCATAACTTGAGCTCTTTAGAGCCATGGAATTCTCAACTCAGTGTCTACATGTTGCTGATGTATGGAAAGTCGTGGTTTTTATCATCAGAAGCACGCGCAAATCATATCATTCTTTAGCATAAAAAAATTTAACGTCAATCGAAATAATTTACAACTTGATCGTGGTCTTTAGTAACAATAAATCCATTAAACTTGACAAAAACTCCAAACACGTAATAATTCACGCATCAATACTAAAACTCGAAAACTGTATGACATAACACAAAAATCACGACTTGCAACCGTCTGATTCAATAGACCTAGTTGCCGCTGGCGAAAGTTGCCCGCCAAACGTGATTTCACCGACCACACCGACACTTGAGTAACCCCGTTTCTCATGCATTGGAGTCTTAATTTTAGTACTTGCTTTAATTAGGCTGATTTGCATAATGATTTCTTATGTTTACGCGAATGTTAGGCATTGAAATAAAACTATTTTTCCGGATTTTATCGGGGTTTTTTATTATAATTTTCTTACGTTTCCGAAAACTTTGCTGTCTTCGTTGTCACGAGACGAAATTATTTTGTTTTTACAACTGTTAAATGTCGTAAAATATTGTATCTGACTTTTCGGAAGACCAACACTTCAGTCTGCCCCGTGACCACGTTTTCGGATTTGGTTAACAATAACAAAATTTCAATATACTTCCTTGAACTGCAAATGTTTTGTGGACAAAAATAATTTTTATACATATGAAATGATAATTATATTAATTTACGAACATCACCAAAATCTAAAAGAATGCATTTTATGAGTCGTAGCGCAAAACTATAATGTCTAATTCGTAAAAGATTGGGCTGGTCTAACCGAGTTGATGCCATCGTCACAAAAAAGTCGTAAACAGCTTCGCTATTGCGTATAGTTCTAGAAATCGCTAGAGCCTCAAATTTCTCCTAATATTTTCCAATCACCACGCCTACAAAAAAACGACAACTTACCAAAAAATCCATAGCAATAATAAAGGGTGGTAATGATTTACCATCAGATAACCAGGCTGGAATATTTTTCTGCAACAATGCTTCAAGAACCTCGCAAATAGTATTAAATTTTTATATGCTTTATAAAAAACATTAAAAGTTAGTGGGCGCAGCAACATTACACCTCTTGGTACACTCAAATATTAAAAAAAAAACACCATCATTTTAACCTAAATGACAAAGGAAACAAGTCAATACCTGTTATACAGCCTAATTAGACACAAATCAGATGAGTATACTTCTAAATCTTTGCTCAAAGTTCGTTGACACTAGTGCACATGACGTCACCCATCTAACATTTAAAATTTTAATATTTCGATGGTTAGGCACCTTTTATATTAATAAGTGAAAGTTGGAAGCTGCTTTTTTATAATAAAAAACTATATTATGAGTAAGTTGCCTTTTTCATGGTATTTCAAGAATTAAATAGTAGCTGTACAATCCAAAACTTATTATAATGCATGATATCTACCACACTTAGCACTTTGATGCAATAGATTAGTCCCTTAATGCCAAGTATACTCACTGCCTACATGGGGATACGATCCTTTAGCGCTTACAACAGAAATAGACAAGACGTCAGTAAACACAAACCCAGGCGACCTCTCGCCTATGAGGTACCCTCTACCATGAGCTTTGTAATTAAATAGCATGACCTCTGATGATGCTGATATAGTTCATCTGTCTTAGTCTACCATCAGGCAAACGCTTTACTCTTCATTCATATAACTTCATATACTCACAGTACTACTGGCGTGAAAGCCTATTTGTAATTAAAGTCAGACTAAGCACTTTTTCTGGTTAAATATAGCCAATGTAGATAGGTACTTAAATGTCCATGCTGATCTATTCGTTTGCTTTTTCCTTCAAGTCTAATGTGTTCTAAAAAACTACACTATAATATAATTTATAATATTATTAATGGCATAATGCGGATACCTATCAAACATTCTCCCACACGATACACCATTACGTTGACGCTTATATCACGAGACGTCCAGACACGTCGCGACAGGCTGACAGCTGACGTCACGCGCCCAAATAACAGTATTCACTTTCACTCACTGCACATTCATACACCATAAGAGTTTCTCATGCTAGGACGTTGCGATGTCTAAGATATTTTGCATACTGGTTAATGCAAACACTAAGTTCACGCCTGCATCCTCGGTGCGGTGGAGGAACATTATACCTATTACGTGCTATTTATGTGATAGAAAGCATGCTATCGCACTATCAGGTACAATTGCCAATTCATGTGGGAATGTAGGATACACAAGTCACACATTAATAGATGATTCGACGTGGACAGTGTCTCTTATCCTTCCACTGGATTAGAAGGCGATAACCTGTCGAACATTAAAACAATTAGAAAATATTTTTCCCCTTTCTTTATCTAAATCGGATGTTTATCGGAAGGTGTTATGCAAGAGGCGGCTACAAAGTCACACAGTCATCTGCAATTGCAGTCACATCTGCAGGTGCCCTAGATACTGTTTCCTTATTATTGTGCTGGCGGCTCTCCAACGATACACGCCGCTAATCGGAAATCGTTTGTGAAAGTTTATTTACTTGCACTCTGATATGTTTATGCAATGGTGAAGATGGAAAGGAGTTGTGTTTGCGAGCTTAGTTTTGGCTCGATGATGCTTCACCGTGACAGCGGTGTCATAAATCTATTTGTCAAAATATTGTCAATCAATGTTTGGGATTTAATTATATTTCAATATTATTGTTTTCTAGATACTTCTCAATACTCAGAACTGCACGCCTTTGTTGTAATACTTTATATAGTCCAAATGGTAATTATTCTCAAACAAAAATGCGATACAAACACCATTAAATCTATTACGGCCAATATTAATCAGCTGAGTATTAACAATAAACAATTTTAATCAGTGTTTACATAAAATTTTATCTTTCTCTACGTTTTTTGAATCGAAAAACACTCAAAAATATTTCGTGCCCGTCCTAGGGATTCATGTCGGCACTCACGGTTCACTCAACTACACCATCAGACCAAGAAACGATTGATGAAAATATCGTTGTAATGGACAGAAAGACAAGTGGTAAACAAACACACAAATATTGTAACGGTACTGACGTGCCCACACGTCGATCCTTGGGCAGATAACGTTATATTGAGATTGGAACGCGTTGGTGACGATTTCGTATTTCGGCTGTATGACGTCACTTCGCCCTTTCGTTTTCCGTCAGGTTCAGAAGTTAATGGGTGAGAATGTAAAGGTGACCACGGCATTCAAAAAACCATTCTTGTAATCCAAGTTCTGCGCTACTATTACTATTGTTTATGGCCAACGAATATCTAAAAAATACAAGTTAATTCCCGCTGCAATAAATAGTGTCAACATTTTATTTACACCACCAGGCAGCAGTGCTTGAAAATGGATATAAATGATACGATAAAATAATGCAAATAGGTACTTTATGTTAAGTAATTTGTATCTTATGTTTTTTATTGTAATGGAAATGGCTGAACCATGTGAGATGGAACGCTGGATGTATGTATAAGACACGATCCAATGTATCACTGAGTCATTTATTTTGACATCCTAATATAGTAGTAAGTAATACTTACGACATAAACCAGATAGGTAGGTAGGTATGCCTATAGGAATTATACTCAGAGATCTGTTATATAATTACACTACACCATAGTGTTTAAATAATACTCATTTGAAAAGAACTTATCTTTTGGTTACATTTAGTAGTATTCTTCTTTAGTTAATGTGATATAACACAGTCGGGTATGCAATAGTTGATTACTTTGCCACCTTAAACCGCCACTAGACGAACCAGTCATTTAGTTGTATATATAATAAGCTATCGATATTATACGTCATAGCTATAAGGATGTTTTGCAATCTGGTAGCAAATCGACGAACGTGCCTTCCGCAAAGAGAGCGTAGAAAGTCCATCGCAAAAGTGAAAATAAGGATCGCAGAATCGCCATATAGCATCTGTGTTTTGGCACGGCCTAATTGTCCAGTGGTCATCTAGCTATGACCACTTTCTTTTGTCGTGGGCTGTAATTGGTGAAAGTTTTGCAGATACATATGCAGTACAGTGATTGGTATATCTTATTTGTGACAAATGTTGTAACTGGTTCATTTTTTTCATATTGAAACTGATCTTAGAAGTGATGTTGTCGTTATAGTTGGAAAAAAACAAAAAAAAAATTAGAAACGCCTAATAATGTCGCATCTCTACTATTTGGTAGAGCTAAATAAATTAGTTTTTGAGCCAGATTGAATAAATATATTTTATTCTATCAGAACCATAATTATTGTTCCTGTACAATTTAGAGAAAGACATTACAACTATCAAGGATGTACACCGACTGACCAAGGAACGCATCTCTATAAAACTAGTTTAGGTTTTTCACTATGTATAGGCATCAAAGACGGAGCTCACTAAATATGATACACGGGTAATTATATAATTAAATAAATCACAATTTTGGGACAACCCGGGCCTTGAACCTCAAACCTTATTGCTTGCATACTCAATGCGCTAACACAAGATCACGGTGATACGCTCAAACAATAAATAAAAAAACAACATCATTTGTCTTCCATTTTTAAAATAAAAATATTGCAACTACGTTATCTATGGTAATAAAAAGCGGCCATTAGACAAATTGACAGATGATTCAAAGTTGAACGTTTTACTTTCGTTAATGGCTGCTGCCGGCCAGGTGTCTGCCAGGTAATTACATGAACATTTTGACCTGAATTCAACTTGGACCATTAACTGACCCGAAATTATGTATGTAGCTACGTACTTATAAAATCAACTACTGTTTATCAAATTGTGTTTTAATGTATTCAAATTTAAACGTTAGTTTCTTGTTATTTATTTTTATACCAGAGCTGTTAATTTTTAGCAATTTAATGTCATTGCTCTGTAGCATCTGTTAGACAAATACACTTAGAAATTCAGGAACGGCGTCTACTCCCCGCCTACCCTAGATTAAAAGCAAATTTTTTCCTAAATGTTCTTCCTACATACTGCAACACGACAAATATAAGCTTATTTCACAATGCACATACAACCTTTTCAAGTCATAACTGTCTCGTAGCAGATTATTTCGAGTTTGAAATCAGTAAAATTCTTGTAGAATACCTGAAGTTGAAATATCTTTACAATATCTCAGAATATGAAAATTGCTTAAGTTTCCAATTTAAAGCGATATAGGGCGGCGTGACATTCCTTCCAACTACTTCTAGAAGGACAGTTCTAAACCCAGTACGCTGTTGTTTCTGCTGGTAGGATTTATTTTATATCAGCCCAAATAGCGACCACCGTACACAACGTGTTAAAACCCGCTATATTGGCCCACGTAAGTGGCGCGTTCCAGGATTAGACTGTGTATATCCGATTCCAACTGGCCAGCAAAATTGTGTCTACTGCCAAGGGGCGATCATCTCTCGTCAGTAGACATTCTATTAAACCCCACTCAACTTCCCTCAGGTGCAGTGGGTCACTTACTAAAAAAATGTAATATATAACACGACATAATTTAATTTCATAACCACTAAATGAATCCACGTGCTGTATTTATCTTACAATTAAAAACAACACGCACGCCGTACATAACAATTAACATGCAAATTTCTGCCTACACATTTCCCGACGCCTTAAGCTATAATATACATACAATTTTAGAAAACTCCGTTTCAGAACTATTGCGTAAATATTAGGTAGTGATTTTCATAATCAGTGACGTTATGAACATTTTATCTGTCACATACGTATGTGAATATATATTTCTATTTTAAGTGGTTTAGATAAGTTGGTATTTCATAAATATTATGACGCCAAAAATTTTTCACACCTAGCCATGTTTAAATTAAAAGTAAACTAATATATATATATATATATATATATATATATATATATATATATATATATATATATATATATATATATATATATATATATATATATATATATATAGTAAAGATACAATGGAATATAAAACAAAAAATATATTTTTTCCTTCTCTATTTTTCATATTTAATGTGCTCCTCTTAAAGCACTTGTTAGTAGGTAACACCAAAAAACCATCATATTTTGTATTTGCGATGGAACCGAAAAACTCCCATTATTAAAACCAATAGGTACAAGCAGCTTTAATTGCAATAATTAAATATATATCATTATTTCCCACAAGTAGACGACGTGGACATGCAGCGAAGCCCTGGGATTCGACTACGCGTCGGCGTGCGCGCGGCCCAACCGCGTGAACCGCGCACGCGCCGTGCCCAGCCCGCCCTGTGACCTCACCAAGCAAAACTACTGCGTCACCCCTGGCGAGGGATACCCTTGGAACGCTATCAGGAGATTCGTTAGGGAAAATCAGGTGATGGTTGACATAAAAATTGCTAAACGAGCTAAATTGATGACCCTTAAGATGAGAACTTTGAATATTTTGCGGAGGACATATGATTTAACAATGAAAAATTCTTTACATTACCCTAATAATCTTAGAATTTGATAATCACTATTTAATGCATATAGGTCAATTCTTTTTGGTATTTGTCCTTGTTGTATAATGAAGCTTATACTACATATATGTTGCCTGTATCTAATCATTTTGTTTCATCTATTTTAGGGTCTTATGAGAAGAATGTATGGAGAGGAACGTCACATATCAATATTAAAGTCTGAACTAGAAAACTACATAGAAGATGACGATGAGGAAGAAGATGACAGAACTGCTGAAATAGCCGAAGACATAATCAAAACCAAAATGATGTACACCAAAATAAGTCACGGACGTGCCATGAAAGATCGCCCGCACTTCAGGCCCATACAAAACGAGAAGAATAAAAAAACTGATAATGATACTTTAAAAGTGCGACCACTGGAGCCGGTGAGTAACGAAACTAAAGTGAACAGCAATAGTGATAACGGAACAGAAGTAAGCAATGAGACGGTCAACGATGACAACGGCATATCTTACAAGACGAAATTAGAAAGTATTGCAAACATAGAAATCAACAATCTAGATCCAGATGTAATTACCTTAGAAGCAGTTATAAAACAGAGTATTGAAACTAATAGTATCTACCCAAAATCGACAGGTAAAGTAGAAGTTATTGATGATAAAAACAGTACTCAATCAGATAAAAATACAACAGAAAGTATAGACAATGTTAATATTACTGAAACAACCACAAGTGACTTCGATGACATTACAACAGAATCAAGCAAAGAAGGATGGAAGCCGATGGGACTTGATACGTCAACGTTACCTCCAACACTGCTATTCTCTGAACATGAGAAGATTAAAGTTGATAGAATTGACACTAAGGTAAATGACAAAAAAGAGGAATTCCATCCAAAGCCACTGCAACACCAAGACACAACGAGGCCATCTTTTATCAAGCTACGCGGAGCGTAAGTTTGCTTTTGCCATCTTTATACTTTCATTTTACAAAAACAATCATGATTAATTGTGCCTGCTTTGTAATAAGGTTTTAAAGGTAAAAATGTGGAATGAACAAAATCTCTTATAAAGATAGTTCCTTGGTTACCAACTCGGTCAACCCGCTAACGGCCAAGTTGAAGTGGTAGACCTGTTATAATTCTTCGAATAATAAATTTATAATATAATATTCGTTCCGGTTGCTCAACATGATCACCGATTTCTAGCAAAACTCTAATATAGCATATTACATTAAACATTGAAAGTAATACAAATTAACTTACGTTTCAGAAACGCGTGTGAGACGAAGGAGTCCCTGGAGGCGCCGTTCTGGGCAAACAGCACGAGGGGCGAGGTGCTGGCGCTGCTCAACTTGTATCCATACGAACAGTACATACATTTGGAGACGTGCGTGCATGAGCGCAAACAAATGTATTGCAGGGAAGGATGCAGGTGATTTTGACATGGTTTTTAAATTTGACGAATGAATTTTGCTAGTGGAAAGGAACACGAAAGACCATAAACAGTTGCAACACCATCTAGAACTTTGAAATAAAGTAAATAATAACAATTAATAAGAAATCTTTATTTAGTATAGTAATACAGTTTCTAAATATAATGTTCGATAATATCTGTATTAGTTAAGTAACTGTGTCGCAGATAATAATGCCCACCTCCGAGAAAGGCGACAATAAAATGAATAGGAATGCATAGCATTCAAATGCGATCGTTATCCTGAGAAATCCGATATGAAGTCTCATAACGTCTAAAAAATACTATGTCTCACAAACTAGTTCTCAACAAAAATCACCTTCCGCATCACGGCAAGTGACAAAGGAGGCATTATCGATCGTACAAGAGACCTGGCATTATCAAGATTTTTTGTTCACGATGTATAGACACCCTCGTACCATTCCAGATGCGAGCAGCAGTACCGCCTCCACCGACTGCTAGCTTACGACCCTCACAATGCTTGCCGCGGTATATTTGCCGACTGGTTCAGATTCCCGGCGTGCTGCGTGTGCAAGTGCTACGACGTGCCCGTGGAGTTCCGCGCCAGATCGCCCAGGATCCTGCACCCGCAGTACGATGAGGAGGTCAAGAGAGTCATCTACGAGGATGTGGCCAGAGACTGGTACTCCATGTCAGTGGACGATGACGATT
The DNA here is from genome assembly GCF_014839805.1 of Manduca sexta. Taxonomy (NCBI): domain Eukaryota; kingdom Metazoa; phylum Arthropoda; class Insecta; order Lepidoptera; family Sphingidae; genus Manduca; species Manduca sexta. The sequence continues at coordinate 258,762 of NC_051124.1, forward strand.
TCCTATGAGGTAATAGACAGAAATCTAATATAGTTTTCGACGCATAAGCATATCCCTTGTCTTAATCAACAGCTGAACTAATGCCCAGCGCTAGATTTTTACCTTGCGAAACTCACACGACCTACTGAAGAATTAGAAATTTGAGCACTATTACGTAAGGTGTAGGTACGAATCTATCCTGCCTTGTCGAATCCGTCTTATAGTCTTTGCCTTCTGTAATAAAGCCACGTGGAACAGTCATTCAATAATAATATCATGATAAACTTTATTAATAAGTAATAAGTAATATTTTTTGCTTAAAAACCCACATTCATACTAAAATTATTCAACTTTTTTCAGGTGCAGTGGACAAGAAAAATATAACATCAATAGAAGAAAATATTATTTAAGTTCCCACCTGTAATTACTTTACATCTTGACGGTGACAACACATGAAATTCTCGATTGAATACTTCATAACTACTGTTGATTGCATGCAGATGCATCCGAGGAACACCATGTGCCTTCTTTAACTTGTAAAGAGAGATGAACAGTGTTTATGAAATCATCTGTCCCTAATCGTTGAGAGAGATACCCTAGAACCAAGCCAAGAGATACCCAGAACGATGGCCATAGTAGGCCCTCTCGACATTTCCAGCAAAATTTATTAAATTAATCGACAATTTAGTAGAGATGAGTCGATGGGACGTCTAGCATAACACAAGTATGTTATGGATACTGTTCATATTAATTTTTTTAACAATTAATGTTAAATTGTGCCCTAGGATCATTATAGTCGAGATCAAATAAGCCTTGCTAGGAACGAAGTAGATTTTAATTTGCTCCTCAAGGATCACGTAATTTCCCACATTAATGAGGTTTAACGAACAGTTTTGCACTTCATCGTTTCATAAACTACAAAGAAAAGAACGGGGATACTTTAAAAAGTACACTGTGCGCTACAACCGTTGAGCACCAAAATTTAAATATTCGATGTAATTTACCGACCGACGACGGTTGAATAATTATGACCGTGAAAGAACTAGTAACTAAAATACATTGTGGCATTTTGAATTAAAAAGTGATTAGCTCTTATATCTTTATTTACTGCATAGAGGGTTGAAGCAAGGAGCGCCGTTTCTGTGTACGAAAAAGTGTCCGTCAAAAACCATCAAATTGGTGACGCTACGGTAGCAAATAATTATTTTTATAGATAACGTCAGAAGTTATTATTGTACGATAGTGGGTTATACTCTCAGTAGATTTATAGGGCATATTTACAAAATTATTTTGGGCTAGATACGAAATAGTTAAGATTTTATAAACTGCAATTTCATCAAAACACTATTCACCACAGATATTAATTTGTGGAACTCAGCACACTTCACTCCTTCATATAATAGCCTCTTGCTACGCTAGCGCTATTGTGGTGGGTTTTTGAATTGCAATTTGTTGATAAAGCTGGATACTTTTTTAATATAGAGGATAAATTAATGGGACTCCTTGCCTCTACTCTTCATAGTTTACAGTTTTATACATACAAAATTCAATGGATTTGTCACGCACTACTTTCCTAGTCCAGGGCTCTATAAATATAATTAAAACCACATTACGGTTATTACATAAGTACACATAACATAACGCCTTGCGGCCATTTCAGGGGTAGGTAGATTTGTTATCATACCCACTATGCGATTTTTGCTTACTTATCAAAAAACCTATGTGTTGTTATTATCAACCTATTACTTAATTATTGTGCCCATATCGTTTGTTTATTAAATCACTTGTGACCTGCATAGTCCATTGTAGGAACAATAATTTTTAGATTACATATTTATTTTAAAGTTAAGTTTATCATGCATTCTATAAGCAAATCATCATATGTAAATATATTATACTTAATGGATTCGTGTATATTATAGTTTGTTTAGATATGAAAAATTTAATTTAAGGCTAGTGAAAATTGTGTAAAATGTTTCATCCTATTTAACAAACTAATCTGTATACCTACTGTTAATATATTATTGTTCCATAAATTATAATATTATTATTAATAAAGTAATTTTTTACATTATTACAAGATTTGTTTTATTTTAAGTACCTATATTCTTCATAGAAATGATCTCACTAATAGACCCACCTATTTTTATTTCTTGTAATATAAATACTTAGGTACGATGTGGTAGGTAGGTATCTAATGTTATAAAGTTTACAATTTTCAATCCCTTATAAGCTTAAACTTAGCACTAGACTAGTGGCCGCCAAGTGGTTTAATTTAATACTTCTAATACAATATGTTAGTCATAATTTTTATTTTGCCTCATACCTCTTATAAACTTTATTCCAAATCATACCTTCGGCTTCGTGCGCTAAATATGCATAAATACGGAAATGTAACTAATACGTACCATATTAGGAACTTTACTTTGGAACTTTACTAAATATTTTGCCGGTAAACGCTACGCTAACAGTGTTTTGTCTCCATATTTTTAGCATCTATAAAAAACCATTCAAAAAAGGATGAATATTAGAAATTTAAATTCCGAATGTATTAGAGTGAAACGCGACGCCTATCAACTCAATAAAAATTTGTGTATTTATTATCGTGGTTCAATAACAATTTGTCATGCTAATAACAATAATCATGTTTTCTCTTTCGCACATACAATCAATTCTAGTAAACCTTTATCAGCTGATAGACATGGAACGTGAATTTCAAATGACGGTTGAGCATGGAATAATGTCAGTTATTGTCAAAAAACAACGACGCCAAGATTGTTGACTTTAACCATTAAGTTTAATCTTTTAAATTGTAATACCGAGCTACATACACGTGTTTAAATAATCATTAATGTTTCAATTAGTGTACTAAGGAATTTGATAAAAATGGCCGGGCGAGGTAAAAAGGCAGGCGGGAAGAAAAAGGCGAATGGATATAAAATGCCAGCACCTATCCCCGTCGGGGAAGTGATTAACGATACTTTAATGAATAAGAAATGGAAAATAGGGCCTTCTATAGGAGTCGGAGGCTTCGGCGAGATATACTCGGCTTCAGCAGGCAGCCCTAGGAAGTCCGCTAACAACTATCCCTACGTGGTTAAAATCGTAAGTCGTGATGTATTTTTATAGTATTTTAGTTAATAGATAACTTATACAGCCTTGTTTTGCTTTTACCTTGATCACACTTAGCCAAGGTAAGACAGATAAGATCTATATTGTGCATATTTTACACATTCGAACATAGAATAATTATTGTGTGTAAAAAAGTGATACATACTATTCCAAAAAGTCTAAAATACATTCTTGATGAGGCTTATAATAAATCTAAGAGCTGTTGGTGTTAATTGAAATTTAATTGCGTCATGGTACTAAATTGTAACATATATACTAACTATAAAAATACTGTGTACTCTTACCTAGTAGGAAGTGGAATCAGTCTCAGGAAATCCATCGTCCACTTTTTAAGTTATGATATTATATTTCAACTTCTGAGTTGAAAGGGCTTGGAGCCCTGACTTCATTCAGCGTTAATTAATTATGACAAAATAATGAGCTAAGGAGATGTTAAGCACCATTGATAAAGATGAAACGGTCCTCTCACATGAGCTGTTACATTTGATTCTAATAGGCATGGAAAGAACACTTCAAAGAATAGAAATTCCGTCTAGTCTCTACAAGGTCCATTTATTATACAATCCTGGAAGCAATTTGCATACTTAATGATTTCTTATGTTTACGCGAATGTTAGACATTGAAATTAAACTAATTTTCGGATTCTATCGCAGTATTAGTGTTTTATTTTCTGACTGAGTCGTCGTCCCCCCCCCCCCCCCGTGACCATGAAGACTGCAAAGTCTTCGAAACGTCGGGAGAAAATAAAACACTAATACCGCAATAGAATCCGAAAATTAGTTTAATTTCAATTTGCATACTGTTTAACATAATGTTGCACTCTAGCAAAGACTGCATTCCCAAAATACATCACACATGTTAACATGGTTTTTGGCACAACCATTGGTTATGCCAATTTTAAATATTATTAAAATTAGTCAAAAACAACACGGTTTTACTCACGTATACAAAAAGTAGTCGGAATCGCCGACCAGTTTCGACCTATTAAGTAGGTCATCCTCAGGGGCTAATTTAATATGTCTCGCGTAAGTTTTAATAATATTATTATTAAAATTGGCATAACCGCTTTTAATAATTTTTGTTCTTAAATATTTAATACTAGCCCTCTACTATCCCCCTGCTGGACATGGCCCTCCTCTAGTTCTGAAAAGTTTTAGGCCTTAGTTTTACTTGGCTTGCTGTTGAGTTGTGTTGACAGAGTCCACATACCTTTAAATAACATAGAATTCTTAATCAAAGGTTGTGAGTGCCTGAAGCATTCACTCAAAAGTCCTGTGTGTTTGTATGAACTGGCCATTACGAGGATAACAAATGTAGGGTCAGGTTAAAAAAAAAGAATTCTTAGGTATGTTCAATGAAACTATGTTCTTCAACAGTTGCAAGAATTATGCTCTATGTTTGTACTGGAAGTACACTGACTGAAACCAATCATAATTACAGACATTTAACTTCGACAAACCTAAACTGGGATGCTCACAATGTGGATGTAATTCAGACATAAAACTATTACTTTGCAGGAGCCGCATGAGAATGGGCCATTATTTGTAGAAAAACATTTCTACATCAAAAATGCTAATAAAGATGACAGTGAGTTTTTTTTCATTGATGTTTTGGATGAATATTGTTAAAGGTACAATTGTGAGACGTGCCGCATACGCCGCAGCCGCGCGCTACAATATCACATTGCTCGGATTAATTTTCATAAAAATTCATAGAAATCAGTAGTGCCATTTGCAGCTTACAGTGTGACTCTCGTCTCGAATTTGTACCTTAAAGAATTTTGATTTTAATGTTTTGATTTTTCATATGTTACATACTATTTAGTTTGAATTTACACAAATACAATATTTAATATGACCTTTCTATAATCTATATTCTATAATTCTATTATTATGTTTAATTTCTATAATCTATACTATAAAATGTAACATACATAATAAATATACAGGAAATGACATGGCCTTATATTGGTAAGCTATATCATGTATTATACATAGGCATAGTAACATACAAATGTAAGCGGAAATGTCTAAATGCATAGGGAAACCCATTACAATGATAAAAACACACATAATACTTTTATCCCTGAAGGGGTAGACAGAGGTGCAACCAGAACACATACATTTGCCTTATGTGTTCCATATCTGGCACAAATTCCAAATTCCAAACTAATACCGAGTCGAAAAACCCAGTAAGTATCACTTTACCCAACCAGGGATTCGAACCCACTATCTCAGAGCGGTGATCGTACTGCGCGCCCAATATAAATACGCCACCACGAACGGTTTATTATCATAGCAAATTCTGCTCTCCTCCCATATCATGCTTTTCAGACAATGGCAAACGTTTAAAAGTTCTATCTTAACTATCACCTGTTTAAACCATAGTGAATAATCAGAAAAAACTATCTAGTATAACAAACAGTCTGATTTTTTTTACATTGGCCTATAATTTATGCATTTACTGTCTTGCATTAGACAGTATTGGTGACAAAATACCTAATCCCTACTTCCAAATGAGCCCTATAACCTATAATGAAAGAATTTAATATTATATTACTATGGCTATTTAAACTAAAACTATCCATAACAACATTTTTTTACATAATTATTCCATTGACAGTTTCAAAATTCATGCAAAGTAAGAAACTATCGAGTCTGGGCATGCCCACGTACTTCGGTAACGGTTCGCACGATTTCCAAGGGGAGAAATACAGATATCTAGTGTTGGAGAGGTACGGGAAAGACGTGTGGACCTTGTTCAATGAGTGCAACAGATCGTTCCCTACAACCACTGTCTTCCAGTTGGGATTACAAATGGTGAGTTTGAAATTACCGCACCCTTAGAACTAAGGTGATTTAACTAAAAAAAAACGATTTGTGGGAAATGAATGAAAAAGATTTGCAAAAAGTATAGAAGGCAATGAATTGGGCAGTCGTCACAAGTGAGAAACTGTTTCTATTCTATAATATTGTCTTTTTCTTGTCATAGGGTTATATATTTTAGATAATGCTTTGGAGGGTGAATTTTAAAAAATCTCAATATATATAAATTTTGGGTTAGGTCGCTTTAGTCCTAAAAGTGCGTTTGTTAATTTTTGTGTTGTTATACTATTGTAGCCAGTTTTATAAATGTTCAATTCATTTAAAATACTTCGCATTGGAACACTGATAGGCGATTCGGTTTAAATTTTATCTGTTTGAAGCAGTAAAAAACACAATGAAAGAAAATTTGTATGATCCATTTAAAGTTTTGTATAAGGATTCAGGCAATACAATTTTAATTAATTTGTCAAGTGTAGCTACAAGGTACTACTTAATAACAAATTGAATTGCTTCGAAATTACTCATCGTGTTATTGAGTTTACGTTGAGGTAAAATAAGTCATATTTCTGTGAATAAGTAATTAATTATAAAATATAAAATAAATAATCATTAATACATAATAATGTATTAATTTCCACCAATATGCGAAAAGTTAATACAAACAATCCTTGTAGTAAAGTAACATAAAAAATTGGCGCCCCATCACACCTGAACAATTTCACTGATATTGAAATCAATATGCGTACCAATTAATTATTCAGGCTTGTGAATTGAAATACGCATAACAATACAACAGTTCAAACATAATGTTGTATCAGTATTAAATGGCGAACATCTTTATTTACCATCTACTGAAAGATCTCACCATTTAGACAAAAAAAAAATCAAACAGTTGTTATTATTAACATTTATTAATCAGGTTTTTTTTTCAAAAATATAAAAATAACCAGTTTTTTCAATTACAGCTTTTTTTAAATATATCGTGTCTCAAATATAAATTGACGATTAAACAATACGGTTCAAATTCCAGTGATTATGTTCTATTTTTAAATATATTTACGATTTGTCGTTGCGATATTAATCGTACCGGTTTATCGTAACACGCTTACTAGATTTACACACTACATATCCATGATTCCAGTTAGACGTACTCGAATACATACACAGCCGTGACTATGTCCACGCGGACATCAAAGGCGCGAACATCCTAATGGGTCTGAAGAAAGGTACTGAGAACCAAGCATACCTGGTGGACTTCGGGCTAGCGTCCCGGGTGAACGACAAGGAGTTCAAACCAGACCCCAAGTGTGCGCACAACGGGACCATCGAGTACACCAGCCGGGATGCGCATTTGGGAGGTTTGTGACTTTAAAATGTATACAATTAACATATTATAGTCGTATAGTTAATATATTTTGTTACATTTAAGATATTTTTTTTCTTGGTTCAGTTAAGTAACCACATTGGACCTGACGATAAATATAATATTCAAATGTGCCTTGTTGTTACTGGAAATATTTTGCCCTACCTTTCATATCTATACCAGTTGAATCCAGGAAGTGGCCCGTCGTAATGAAGGAAATTGCTTTTGAATACTGACATCCAATATTTCTTTCATTACTGCTACTACAATTTTACTTTATTATATTGTTAAATCATTGGCGCATAATTTTAAATTAGCAAAAATTAAAAATACCTTTATCTGCTGCTGTTACTGAAGACGTTAGAACAACAATAAAAAAGTACGATGTAATAAAATGATGCCTAAAAAAGTTTTTTTTTTTTTTGTAAAACCTAAATTCATAATTCTGTTTTTCTAGCGGACATTTAGTATTCATTGATGAAAGTCAATATGTCGTGTAATCTACGTTCTATTTGTTACTTAATGTGTGTTTAAATTTATGCACAATTTGTGAAAATTTTAACTCGTCATAGTTTTGGCATTTTATAAACAAATCTTCTGACTGCACATTTATAATGTCTTACTTCTTCTACATTTTATTTTTTGGTAATCAAAAACTATTTTAATTTTAATGGTCTTCAATCTAATTATAACATCGATGACTTTAATCTTAGTGCCAACCATGAGAGGTGATCTGGAAATCCTGGGGTACAACATGCTGCAGTGGATCGTCGGGGAGCTACCGTGGGAGAAGTCACTGAAGGAACCGAAGACGGTTCAGAGCATGAAGGAGAACTTCATGAAGAACCCCAAAGCAAATATTACCAAACAATACCCCGATGTACCCAGTGAGTAACACTTGAAATATCACCAATCTATATATATAAAAATTAATCCCTATTTCCATTGGTCACGCCATCACGCGTGAACGCCTGGACCGATTCCACTATTTTTTTTTTTGTTATTGTCAGAAGGTTCTTATGAAAGAAAAATTTAAAAAAATTGCGCGGAAATTTAGAAAATTTAAGAAAACTTAACGACAATATTAATTGTACATAACTGTCAGTGGTTTGAAATAACTGTCAGCGATCGACAGAATGCGCGCGTGCATACATAGTTAAGACAGGACAACGTCTGTCGGGACAACTAGTATTAAATAATTATTTTCCATTAGAAGATTATCTTAGTCTCAGGTTTCCATGTAGATTGTTACACACGTACACACGCACGCCTTTTTTTTATCCCCGAATGGGCAGGCATAAACACCCATTTGTCACCGTGTGAATTTCGTCCGGCGATGTGATAGGGAGCAAGCTTATCGCGATATCGAGCAGAAATTCCAGACTTCGGATTGATACTGAGTAGAAAAATCAAATGCCACTGCCCCACTCGGGGATCTAATCCGAGACTCCACACTGCAGCCGTACTGACATACAACTACGCTGCCGTAGTTTAGTAGTTATAAATTGATAAGCTTGTTCTAAGTTGTTTCCGTAAATGTTAGAATATGTCGATTTACTGGAATGAGAGCATTCAATGTTCCTCTCCGGTAAGATTGAAAGCAAAAGTTATGATAAAAAAAATGCCTTTACTCTCTAGTTGCCTGGCTGAGTTAACTTCGGGCAAAAAACGTAAATCTAATACTCTATTTTTTACAGAACATAATAAGTCATTAATATTTTCCGAAAATTCCAGATGCTTTAATCCAATTGTTTGAATACATCAACACATTAAAACCAAAAGATATACCAGACTATACGAAATGTCGAGAAATTTTCGAAAGTTATCTCAAAAGCGAGGGCAAGACGCGTCAGAGTAAAATAGAATTTATAAATAGTAAAAATACGAAACCAGTTAAGAATACAGACAAAGAACTCGAACCAAAGAATTCTCTAAAGAAAGTAGTTGTTAGGAGACGTGGCAGACTAGCTAAAGCACAGAGCCCTGAGAGCGACAATTGTGAGAATGAACAGCCTGCCGACATAGCAGAAACAGTCAAAACAAAGAAACGAAAGTCAACAGAACCGCATGTAAATGTTACTATTAAAAAGACTAAAATGCCCCCTAAAGCAACACCACCGGTTAAGAAAAACCACAAGAATACAGCGACACAGACGTCTGTAGAGAAACCCAAGCGGCGGGTGTCTTTTGATCTTCCCGAGAAAGATAAGGACTCAAGTCAAGAAGTTAACTCCAGTGTGGACATATTCGACGATTCGCAAGAGATTGAAGAGAAGAAAGTCAAGAGGAGGAGACGACTTTTGAACACGAAGATAGTGACAGTTAATCGTGTTGTTAGAAAGAAGACAACTGCAAGGAATAAAACTTCAGATACGCCGGCGACTGCCAACGGCAGATCGCCTAAGTAGACACGTCTTTCAAACTTTTTAATGTTTTTCGTATCATCGAATAAATTATACATTATTTAATTCTTTTCTGAAATCTATTATAAATCTAAGCTAGTGAAATTTGGAATTCAAAATTGGTATAAATATATGGACTATTGAATTAACATCTTCATTGTCTACCAACTCTTTCTGGAATGGAAAGTGAGATCAATCATATAAGCACGCATTCATACGATGATACGAAACAAACAGTATTTGTAGGTGTTTTGTAAACTCGAACTAAAGGACAATTTTCTAGGGTAGTTGTTTTTACTTTGTACAAAATCTAGGTGTAGAGGAATTTCCAACAGTTTCTGTCTCATGTACCTTAACCGGTGCCATTTATGTTAAGTTCCGTGCACAAACTATTTATACAGGGTGTTCCAAAAGGTTGCATTTTTGAATCAAGTCTTATAATAGTGAAGCAGTTTTTTTCAAAATACATAGGTTGAGAGTTTACTTGTTTTTTTATTTCATATAGTATGTTGCAGAAATCTGGTCAAAACTTACTTTTGGGACACCATTTGCTTTTGTTTTTACATGTCTCATACTGAATCGATTTCAGTATGAGAAATTGGTTTTCTTTGCGAAGATATGAATTGTTTAAATTAAAGCTTTATAATCCACCGACTCAGTGCCAATTAACTCTCCACCAATTTAAGCAATGGTATTTTTAGTTCTTTAGCCGGTTCAAATCGTGAGCTGGGTTTATGTAGGAGCTGAAAACCAAAAATAGTAATAAGTGATTAGTGACTAGGGTTGCCACCCGTACATACTTTATAAAAGAGTATTGCACGTTGTTTCGGGAATTGTATTCTATATTCGATAAGAATAATAAAGTATTTTTGCGTACTTTGATGGTTAAATGACAGCAAGTATTAAAAAAAACCTGTTTATATATATTTTTTATTGTTTGCATTATTCGTCGGCATTCACAGAGAGCGAGAGTTTAAATTTTGTGTTGAAAAATACCAAATGGCGAGATTAAAGAATCATTGAATACGATATTTTATTTGTCTAAACTAAAGAAAAAAGTGTTTATAAGAAAAATTATAAAATATAATTAATTTGTAGGAACTTTATTTTAATACCATGTATTTTTTTCTATCTATAATTTAAAAATGTACATTTGCTGAAAAAAGGTGGCAACCGTAATTGTGACCCAGACGTTACAATGAAACCATTTAAATTGTCTTCAAAATATGGGTTTTACAAATTTCTTTCTATAGGTATCTATTGAAAACTACGAAAGACTTCAAACAACTCAATTTGACACAAATATTTGTTTCAGTCAAATTATGGTAAGGTCAGGGTGCCCTATTCCGTCTACGTGGGCCTATCCGTCTTTTTGCAATTACTGGTGTACTAAACGAAAGATAGTTTTGCTAACCGTATAGGTAAATAGGGGATTTTTTTACTCTCACCTATACGGCTATCGAAGCTGTCTTTCGAATAGAAAGTCCGTATTGGCTAAGACGGATTTGTCCTTATAGACGAAATAGGACCCCTACCATATCTTAAATCTAGATATAACCACAGTATCAGCACTATTAACCAGCTCACGATTAGCTCCAATACCATAGTTATTAATATAATACTTGTTATATAAGTACCTACTACCTTTTAATACAGTTATATTTAGAAATAATTATTCCTTAGCGTATTACTTAATATATAAAATATATTTCAAGATTTGGCCGCACACAACCTTGTAAGGGAAACGAAATACCGCTGTAAATGGTCGACTGGACTCGCCAATTAGAATCATGTTGAATTAATTCGCCTTCTATATATATGAAACTCCAGTTAACGAACGTGTCGAAGTGTATGACCACACAGAATATTAGCGATTTGCTTCGGCACGCCTTGACTGCTCTGGTCGACGCCAGCCTTAATAATTCAGTTATATCTGTCACCAAAGCTGTTTTTCAGTTGCTAGATGTAAAACGATTATCTAAACCAGCTATACTCAACCTGCAGCCCGCCGAGATTCCAATTAGACCACCAGGCTTTAAAAAAACTTAAATTTATTGAAACTTTACCCAAGACCACTTGAACTATATAACTATATACTGTATGTTATAATAATAAAATTATTCAGTAATTGTGCATACTATATCGACGGATAAAAAGCTAATTGATCTAAGCAACATTTCTTTTCGAAAAATTTTAACTTGGTTAAAAGTACATAGCAAAAATTCTGATTTTAAATATATGTGAAACAGTGTCGCAAAAAAATGTTGCTTAAGTCTCTCACTCGTCGATATATTTAAATATAAATTTAATTAGGTTCTTAGATATTGAAGTAGGTATATACATTTATGTTGTGGCCTAGGACACCACAACTCTGAAAACCACACTAATAAAAAAAGGTTAAGCAAGGCTGTATTAGGCCTCAAATTGCGCAGTTCCTTCGTGAGACCTCGCAGGGGGAGTGTGACCATAGCTTTAGAATCGGTAATCCATAAAAACCGATAAGTATTGTGCATTTTTTTTTTAAGAAATATGTCAGGCCAGGCGTAATTACTTAAGATACGAGATTGGTATGTAAAAGCAAGAATAAACAATCAAGAAGACGTAAATATTTCATGGTTAGCAACATACGTGGTCGTTTGTGAACAGTAGGGCTTTGCTTACTATCGAGCCATAATATAAGAAAACCCCCTGAAGAACCAATAGCTGGTTCGCAAGATTTGGAACACAGTCTGTGTTACACAACTATTGAATGCTATGATAAAAAAAGTCCTTTACGACTGCTGCAATTAATGAATGAAATTGATAAATCATGTCTTGCATTTGAGAATGTGGTAATTATTGTTTAATATTTTTATAGCATAATAATGATTTTAATCGATTACCACAAATATTTATAGATGTAATTATGTTAAACCATAATGAATGCATTTGATTTCGTAGCTTAAACGGGGCGTCCGATTTCGGGAGAAAAATTCCTAAGAATTATTATATTCAATGATTTATCGTGAATGGAAAAGTGAATTTGTTAAAAAAATTGAAAGTTAAAGGCGATATTAATAATGTAACATACCATATATTGTAATGTTTATTTCAGTATTTCGGACACCCTGTGTACGAACAAATACATTCCCTTGTATTGAATTGTTTGCAATTGTTTCGCTGCGACTGTTGACAGCGCGTTGTTAGCAGACGGTGTGTTTGTCTTAAGTTAACCATTGATTGAAATAAACAATTTTTCCTCATCTATGCTTATTTATTTGACATCACCAGATAACCTTGTTTTTTTTTATTGTTCAGACTATAGTTTAGAAAACAAAAGGGTAAATGAAAGCAATAATTGCGCAAATCCAAAGCTTTTATTTCCATTCTTTTATTTACAATATAATATGAAAGTAAACAAAATGTAACGTACCAAATTTATTTAATTTAGAGAAGGTGTCGCCGCCGGCGGGCGCGGCGCCCCTTACAAAAGCTACATTACACTATAGCGCAGTGACGTCATAACGTACCGTGTGATATGGCGGCGCGCGTCTCACGAGCGCCTTGCATCCAACCGACACGAGCCGCTGGGCGCTGTACGTTGTACGCGGACGAGACGAGCGACGTGACGAGCCACGCGCACACGACGACACGTCCTGCACCGCGCTCGTCACGAGACGTTAGATGTCGAGTCTGCCCAGCATTCGCTGGCTACGATGTCCTCCAGCCGGAGCGGTGCTCGCGGCAAGAATAGACAAAGCGGTGGTACCTACCCAGGCGGTCTCACTAAACCTGCCACCTAGTAAACTTCACTCCAATTATCTAATGGCAGTAACAGCGGCCAAGCTAACGTCGACTAAAACACATGAACGGTAGTAGCACCATTTGTAAAAAAATATTCTCTTTATATTTCACGTATCAAACACAACAGAATTTCTTTCACATTTGCTATTACGGTGGTGCCGCGTCGCAAGCCCTGGCAGCATAGCGTGCCGTCTCCCTCGGCGCGGGGTCGGTCGGACCTCGCGTGTGCCACACGTGTGGGCTGACCGAGCCGCGCGCCTCTCCCTCTGTGTCCTACGCGTTACGTTACATTAACTTACATTTATAACCTTATAAAAATCGCTATTTATGCCGTTACAGGAACATTTCATTTTATGCAATAAATCTGTTAAACTTGCAATGGGACTAGTATAGATTTCTTAACTCCGTACGTCTTGTCATGACGCCGCGGTCGCGCGGAGTTTCGGTAATTTTTGTTTGTATATTCACTAAGTTATAAATACAGTAAAATAAGGCCGCATTCACACTAGCTTTCGATGTAGTGCAGTAATCTCACCAATGTAAATGAAGCCGAAAATAGCTTTTACAACGTGCTCGCGGTACGTAGAGCATGCTTACATTGTAAACCACCGTTTGTGACATTGCACTGTGTACAATCATTTATCTACATGTATCAACGTCTATTTGTTTATAAAACATTTTTCTTTAAGCTGCAGTCATACTACAGACTCCGTCGAATAATCTAATACAATTTGTTTCTAATTATAAATATTAGTCAAAATAACTGCATTATGTAAGCACGTTGTAAAAGTTGTTTTATCCGTCTAACACGTTAATCCTTACGCTATCCATTATTCTGTACCCGTCTATGCTTACTACCTACATGTGAAAAATCAACACTTCTTATACTAAGTGGAATAAAAATAATTACGTGCGCCAGCGTCCGTTTTTATCTCACTTTTATTATTTAATATATATACTATTTAAATAGCCGAATAACATTAATATGAAATATACATATAATAAAGAAAAGTATGAAACAATAATTCGTACCACGAAAAATATTTACATTCAAAATTAAAATATTTTGTAAATATACCTTACGCGAGTAGATAGGGGCAGAATAATCATAATTAAAAACTCTCACTAACAATTGATTTTAGTTCGAAATATGAACAGCATAATACAAAAACAAACATTTTTTAAATGAATACCTCATAATGACAAAAAAAACGGACGTCAGCACGTTGTTACACTTAAATATGATAACTAAATAATTGCGAGGTGGCAACAGCTATAGTATTGGCTTATCTAGATGGATGTATGACGGGCCCTAATAAAATAATAACATTCATTTTAAAACACCACGTTAAATAAACAAATCATCATACTTTGTAAGTATTTAATTATATATGTATCAAATTATAATTTCACAACAGCAACCTAAGCATTATTTCCTTCACGTTTTACGGAAACAGGCAATACAACACAGTAAATATGTATATTTTATTACTGATTCAATTTTACGTAATGTTCTTCTAATACGAAATATATAAATGAAATATTTTTTCCATTTCCTCTTCCTCCCCACAAGCGCATAACCCGTTCATTAAGACCCGTCATTGCCATTCACTCGTCGAGCGAGAATTTATCTAAAAAAAAAAAACAATATACAAAACGTAAACGTAAAACAGTGGCTATGCCGAATTTCACTATACTACAAAATACCATCCAGTTAACGAGTCAAGAGTCCGTATAACATTAAAATAAACGAATCGGATATTTTTACATCTAAAAAAAAATTCAGCAGAAATCTCTTTCACTAATTTTACGTCCGACAAAATCACTTAAAACCTACCATAGTAACAAAATTCTACTATTTTCTCAAAATCCTACTATTATCTCACATTTAACTATTGTCTCTGAAATAACAATTTAATCACTGTGATTAATGAAGATAAAAGAAATTTCTGCTCGCCATCAATAAACAAAACAAAAAACTTTGCCTAATAGTACATTTACAATAATGAATTTAACAAAAATCCTTCGTGCAATATTACATTAAAGCTCAAAATATAAACGGTACAAAACTAGGATTAAAGTCATTACGAGAATTGTTTTTAAGACTTCGTTCCCTTTTTGTTATTTCAAATGAAAAGCCAGGGCGAGAGGGACGCTGAACAAAAACAATTTTGACGCATAGATAACGAAAATATATTACTCGGAAGTGAAGCGAAAGGGCAACGTACAAATATGTGAAAAATACCAATAACCAATGGTTATAACTATAAATTGTATGTATCAACTATACACAAAAAAAAACTGTAAAAACCCTAGTAGTAGCTCTCAGCTAAACTTTATATGTTTTCATATATAATATATTAAACTAGTACATTTCGCAATCTAAACTCGACAAGTCATCCGTCACAGTCGCCCTCGGCAATAAATATAAAGTTATAAAAATTTGGTGTTGACTCAGTCAGACATTATGCAGGTCCCGTGAACGACCACGTGCGACTTGGGCAACGTGTACTTATGATGAATACATTTGGTTATTGACGTCACAACAGAAATGAGTTTTGGGTTTCCTAAACATCTAGGTTTAACAATATTAATTTATTAGTGTCATTCTGTAGCCTCCTGATGTAAAATCGATGGAATGCTGCTTCCCATTGTGCTAACACAGAGGACGCATGCCACCGTGTACCATCTTACGACATATTTATGGCGGTTGGGTGGCTAGTACACCAAAAACAGTCGTAGGGAGGCATTAACAAACAAACAAGTCAATATTACAACATGGGAACATGTCGTACCGACTTGACATGATGGATGAAAATTGAGGAAATGGTAGATATTTTTGTACAATTTCTATCTTCGAATAGTCAATGGTAATGATCTTCGCACATTTAAGAAAGTGACGTCAGTAACCTAATGTCGTGTACTGCCTTAAGCTGTCACCGTAAGTGGTTTTTGAACACACAAGGCGATTAGATTCGGAGTCGGAATCTGGAACATTATTTTTTAGATTGTTTATTGAGTCAGCAAGAAGAAACCTCAGTTTTTCGACTATTTTAGCTTGTGCAATCACTGGTTTCAAGAATTGTAGCCAAATAGAGTAAGAAATAATCTATTAAATTAAACAATAATATTTTGCTATTATATATAATTACTTGCTGACTCATTTCACTACAAGACTATAAATATACACTATTTAATCAAGCAACAGATTATTGTAAGTCTAATTTATTTACGTAATACACGATATTATCAATTTACGTAGAAAACTTCACGGGCATTAATATTTTTACAGTAACTAACCTATCAACAAAGTAAGTAGAAGGCAACAAAAAAACATTTTAAAGTAGATTTGACAACAGGCAAACAGCTGGGCTTTATAACTAGAAAAGTATGCGACTAAATTGATAAAAATACGGACTTATTAAGTGAGATAATGGTAGAAAAATATTTTAAAATATCTAAAATTATTTTAGTGGACTTTGTTTGGAAGTTTTCTACTAAACCGGTATAGTCAATACGGAACGCGCTACAGCAAAACGTCGGCCAACGGAGTAATCGAGCCGACATCTAAACATACTAAACATACTCTCCAACATATTTATAATAATTTGGATTTGAACAGTTGTAAAATAACATTTTCATTTTCTGAACACATTGTTTATGGAAAAATACATTTGAAACTTGAATCACGTCGTTAATTAAACGTTTAAAATCAATAAATATTTAACAAATAATTATATGGAATAATTTCTACTATTTTAAAATTTCATTTTTGTGGTAATATTTTTGTAAATGTCATGCTCAAATGTATTTTTCCTTCAATTTGGTTCCGACAACGTGATTGTATAATATAAAACACTCAAACATTTCACAAACTTTCTATATATTTTGTAGATATATTACACAGTGTTCGTGAAATACTGATAATAAGGTTATTTAACAAATTTAAATATTTTATTCTATTTATTAATTAGTCTTATGTCCTAATTTCTATCAATATAACTGAATATCTGAATGCTTTCAGGCACCTTATTTACTTTTTAAATAAGCTATTCAGTTTTTTACGAACACCATGTATAGGAAACAAAAACACTGGGAATTGATTTATTTGTATAACTGTTTACAGTCACGTGCCGGACTACAACAAACGATAACTTTGTAAAAATAAATATATGTAATATATTTGTGTGTGTGTGTAGTAAAAAATTGCACTGCACTCCAATTTGGAGCTTATCAGAACACAATAGGCAGTATTTTAGCGGGAAATTGGTGCGTGTACTACGTTAGGCCTCTCTCACAACCGTGGCATATACATTAACATATAATAGTCCGTCTGTACTCAACACCATGACCGAACCGTCGCCAGTGAGCGTCTCTCACAGAACACACAAACACCGAATAGTAAATTACAGCGAACTATCGCTGAACCGTTCCGGAGTAAAAAAAAAAGTTCAATAAAATTAATAACAATCGCACTATATTACGTTAAGCGACGTACAGTACGAGCCGCCAGGCGGCGTCCACTCGGCAAGCCTTAGTCCATTCATTCAACGCGTCACTAGCGGTCCTCTCTGGACTTACATCCCGTATTATAATTCAAACAAAGTCTTTCCACCACGTCTTATGGAAATAGAATACAGTAAATACCGGTTTCGGACCTTTATTTACTGTATCTATATACAAGCCAATTTGTAGCTTTATTTTGTGTTGACGCATGCGTGCGTTCGTGGCGTATATTACGCACACAGATGATCCAAAAAAGCCACTTTTAAATGATTGAAGAATGTATGTTTCTTTAAATTTTGCTTGAAAATATTTAAAGGAACATGTAATTGTTTGGAGTCATTTAAAAGCGTCCTCTCTGTGATCGGTGAGCTGTATGAGGTTGGTTGTATACCGGTGGCGGCGGCGGCGGCGGCGGCGGCGGCTAGGCGGTGTCTGCGTGCAGCTGCTCGCTGCGCAGGAAGTCTATCTGCGTGTAGGCGCGCGGCGCGGGCGGGCCGGGCGCGCGCCGCGGCTCCAGGTCCAGCGCCGCGTAGTGCAGCGCGCCACTCACGCTCACGCCGCTCACACTCACGCCGCTCACGCTCACGCCACTCACGCTCACGCCACTCGCCGACAGTCGCTTCTCCTCCCCTACGCTAAAGCGCGCCGGCGCTCCGCCACCCGCCACTACTACGGGCGCGCCGCTTGTGCTCTCTAATGCTGGAAAATTACATATGTAATTAATAAAAAATATATTATATTTATAATATTTTCACATTATCTGCTTGCTTAATAATATTAAAATATAAATAGTTCCATACGCCTGCATTCCATCTCGACTCTGGCAATAGTCTTGTTGGCGAGGGGATTGCAGGCCAGCTCCTCGTCCCGCGGCCTCGCCAGCGTCACGTACTGCGGCGAGCTGGACACGTCGCGGCGAGGCTCCGGGCTACGTCTGCCTTCCCGCGTCTCCTCCGCTATCTCGCGCACTGTCGACAGCGCGTGGTGAGGAGGATCTTCCTCGAGTTCATCCGGCAACTCGTCAGGAGGGGAAGCCGGTGACTCTAACGACAACGGGAATATAGTCTGCGAGCCGTGGGGGGTTTCGCGTAGAGTGCCACGCCGCCGCTTGGCTTCCTCCGGGGAGGCGGCGGCGGGGGGAGGTGCGCGCGCGCCGGCTATGGCGATCGGTCGCGTGGCGGCGCGACCGTAGCTCATCTCCACGTAGCCGTCGGTGGCGGGCGTGGCTGGCGTGTGCGGCGTGGCGGGGGCCGAGGGCGGCGGCTCGCCGGGCCGCATCTCCACGTAGCCCGCGTTGCGCGGCGACATGTCCACGTACTCGTCCACGTTGGCTTTGGCGCGCTCCGCATAGCTCGTGGCCGGTGGGGTGCGCGATATCGATGCCTGGTTAACAATATTAAAAAATATAATCACAATTAACGATATTTAGCTATTAATTTTGTGTTTATAAAACGTAGAAGAGTGGTACCTTAGCGGCGGGCGAGTTGGTGGAGAAGTCGAGCTCCATGAGGTCCTCCGCGGAGGCGCGCGGCAGCGGGTGGCGCGCGTGCGCGGGCGGGCGGTGCCGTGCGCCGACACTGTAGGCGCGGTGGCGCGGCTCGGGCGCGCGCGGCGGGGGGCGCGACCCCACGCTGTAGGCGCGCGGGGAGCCGCTCGCGCTCGGCCGCGCCGCCCGCGCCGGGGCACGCGCCCGCGCCCGCCGCCGGCGCCAGGTGCGACGTCGCCGGCTCCAGCTGGTACTCACTGCAGGGGAACGAACAATTTTTATGGCACAACTTTCAATATTTTCAACTTTATTACATTTTTAGACTTAAAATCCAATGTCTCAATTACGAATATTATATACAAAGCAGAACTAAATTCAATAGTTCAGAATGTAAATAATATCACCACTGCTTAAAGGCAGACGTAACCTGTCATCAGCCAAGCTGTCTGCATCACTCACAATGTATAAAGAGATATATAAGCTGTCAACTTATTCTCTTCCTTACCTGAACCTAGGGTCGGTAGAAGGAGTGCCGCTACACACGGAGCCACTGGACGCGTATATGAGCCCTCCGGATGGGTCGTGTCCCGGCGCCATCGGCAAGTATCCGTCCGGCACTAGGTTCTCACCCACGGTGTCGTCCAGGCCCAGCGAGGACGTGCGTGAGTGTTGAACTGACCCGCCGGGGCGGATTGAGATACTGTTGATAGATAAATGATTTTTAACTTCTTTTTTCCAGTATACATGAAGATATGTTCAATAAATTTTCGATGTTATCCGGTTCGAAGGACCAATTTAAAATATAAAACCAGAAATTATTTTTAACCCGACTCATGACTGAATAATCTATAAACATCACGGATGTTTTTTTATTAATTAGTAACAGACTCACTTCATGAAATCTTTTGATATGTCACTGTTGTCCGGCTCCTCGGGTATGCGCGGCGTGCGGTACCACTCGGCCAGAGCGTCCGCTTCGTCGCGGGATACCTCCAAACCTGCGAAAAACATCCTTATGATTATCAGAATACAACTCAATATAATTCGAAACACCAGAAAATTATACGGCACTGCAAATCTACTGAGACCAACATAATATTATAAAAAAAGAATAGGTATTGTTCGCGATCCCGCCTGCTTGTCAATTAAGGACATGGTCTACCCGTGTATCATATTTCATCCAAATCTGCTACTCCTAAGAAACAAACAATTACAAACTATCACATTTATAATATTAAACAATTAAGCTACAAAGTAAATAAGACATATATCCCGCTATCACGAATATATCCGCATAAATCTAAGAAATATTATAACTTTAATGCCACAACTCTCATATTTATGGATAAAAATAAAACTCTGTTCTCATCTAAAACTTGGAATAAAATCGCTCCCAGTACCTTCCAAGTCCGTATGCCGCGGCGGCGGTCTCTCCACTTCGAAGGAGGAGCACGCGCGCGACGGCATGCTGTCGCAGCGGCTGCGGTTACTGCTCGAGTCTGTAACGCAACAGGATTGTAATAGGAACCGTAATAATTAGTTTTTGGAAACAATTGTGGATATAAAACACAGTTATAAATGTTGTGAAAAAAAATGGGAAGTGTGAACACCCTATATATTTTTTAAATTGATAAGAAAACTAACAAAAAAATATAATAAATAAAGCGGTACATATGATATAAAAGCTTGGAAGCGTTCTATAGTAATATGAAATTATTATATAAAAAATATTGTATATTCATTTGAGAAGACATAAATCCCTCTGCAAAAGATGGCATATTAAAACATAAAAAAATATTTGCACGCAGTAAACAAACGATGAACCAAACAACAAAAAACCGTGCTTATAATACAGATTGTTGCAAAACTTAACACGAAATTATAAACATAACAACCACAACAATATAAAAACGAAAAAGACAGACACACATAGTCACTAGATAATTGAAACAAAAACCACAATAGATATTTTTTCCCGGTGGCAACACTTGTGCTATTTTCTTTCAATTAACTGGCAACACTGCACTGATAGGGTTAGTAATGTGCGACGCGAATGCACGCTTTATTAGCATGTGCGGGGGCATGCGACAAATGATGGGACGGCTCTAGACCACGTAATGTTTTGTAAAAATAATCATATTTGCTATAATTAAAAAATACAATAAAAAATATTTATATTTCTTTATTGAATATCAGTATGACGACCACCAAATGGCTCATCCGTTTCAATTTCCAAATATCAACCAATCCCGTACTGCTTTAAAAACGCAGCCAACTGTCCAACAACAAAAACCGTTACGTAGTCGAAACCCCGTCGAAATATACATACTCTTCGAATGCGCCGGCGACAATTTGGACATTCTTGTGCCGGTGCTAGCGCGGCGAGACCATTGCGTTTTCTTCGGCGGCATATCGTTTCCATTGATCGCTTTGCATGATGAATGCATCGTCGCCTTCTCGACTATCAGCCGGTCTATCTCGGCCCCAGTCAGGGGCTCGGAGGAGGTCCGCCCATGGACTATCTTCAACGGCTCTTGGAATAGCGGACAGCCGGCCGGCAGCGACCCGGTGCGCGTGTGTTTACCGACGCGAGAGTTTTCGGTTCTCTCTGTTAGTGGGTTATTCGGTGGTTGGTTTTCGGCTGCGAAAGACAATGACAAGCGACACGTAAAACTTATGGCACCAAGCGTCACCCGGTGCGATGGTATGTGTGTTAAATGTGAGCGTACGCGGTGGAGTTTTGTTTTTTTTTTCATTTTGAATTCGAAACACAATTTGTTTTTAAATTTTAAGTTTTTTTAGGTTTTGCCAATGAAGATAAAAAGAACGATTAAAAATCCTATTAAATATAAAACAATTTATTTTTAAAGAATCAAACTCAACCGCTTACTTTGTCTCGTTACAATATTTCGTATTAAAAATATGGCAAAAGGTTTTTATTATATTTCTCTTTCATTCTTTTACATATACGCATGAACTGCACATAACAATTTTCGACAGATATAAACAATAACGATTTACTATTGCCAGATTTTTAACATTCATTCATGGATGTATGTAATGTATGTATGATGCACCCTATTGGATACACATTTGCGACCAAACACCAACACCAACACCCAACATGCACATCGTATTATATAACACATTGCAACCACATTATATTCCATTTAAATCGACGTGCTCTCATTCCGCTAAATAAATAATATCAAAGCATAATGTTATAGCAAAATAAAATAAAACCACGTATCGTTATTTCAACTCTTTACATAATATAAAAGCTTAGAAAACCATTTAACAATTAAATTTATAAATAAAAAAATAACAGTTATTTGTAACACGTTGCTACCGTTATTTATTAGCTGATAGCGTTAATCGGTAACGTTTTCCACACGTCCGTATACAGGCTGAAGCTAATACGCGATATCAATCCATTGAAAGCGGTATATTGGCGGTATAGACAGCTGTTTATTAACATGTAATGGCCAATAGAGAAGGACACCGATAGCTGTAAGCGGAACTAGAGCCCGACTTCTGAGGTCCGGACGAGTTGATGACAATCGAATAGTCACTTTGTAACGTGCAAAATTTTTTTTTGAGTTATTTCGTTACCATAACTTACACTACTATTGTAAAACACTAAATATGGATAAGTTGTAACACTATATAAAATATCGTTGCATGATATTTATAAGAGCTGATCATTATTCTTAATTGTGATAGTCACATGAAATCACTTCCAAAATAAATACGCGAATATTTATATACTGTATGCTAGATACATCAGACTGTATAGTAGATATTTGACAGCTGTCCGACACAACACAGGTGTGTATTCGAGTGTCATCAACACCGGGGGGTCGCGTGTTGTGTGGGGGTCGTACCGTCGCGTTCGTGCGGCGCGGTGATGGGCGCGATGGCCGCGGCCGAGTCGTCCACCGACATGGTGCCCGTAGTGCACACGCACTGCCTAATGCACGCGCCCATGCATAGACCCTTGCCCTCTGCAACGTACCACAATCTTGACCATGGGTTTACAGAGCCGAATTTGGAATAACAAAGTGGCGGCTCTATTGGATGGGTAATGAGGAAATCCAAATTTTGACAATTAACCCGTCATGACTTGTCAAAATTTTATTTTCAAATATGTACAGGTAGCTGAATGTTTGCCGCCAAACATTGACAGCTACGCGTGTGACGGAAAAATAACCTTATTATGTAGTATATAAGGTTATAATCCCGTGACACACGCAAATGTCATGTAGCTGTCTTGGCTCGCCGGCGAGCCACGAGAGACCAAGAGTTAAAGTGTGATTTGTTTTTTTTTATACAACCAATAAGGTACAGGTGCGTAGATTTAAAAATCAACCCACAAGGATTACAATGTGATAGAACTGAAAACTAGTGAAGAGCCATGATCGGCATTATAATTAAAATCCTATGAGCCATGGTCGGGAAACCCTATTGTGCTCTTTTGGATTTTGATTAATTAATTAAAAACAAATATTAAACATATGTGCAACAAAAAAACAGGAAACGCATCCCGGTAATCTTGACAAAAGATATTAGTAAAACTGGATTGTTGTTGAATTGGTTAAACTGGAATTCTAGTCAATGGTATCTTATTTTGTTCTCATTTGAATCGTAAGGTAAGGGAACGAATCCTAAGATAAAGGGACCATACAAATGAAATTCGAAGAACCCAAATGGTGTCCATTACTCAACTAAATGCTATAATTAGTCACAATGCGCTCATACATATAAACGCGTAGAACGCACGCAAATTTCTGATTATACAATACCTTACATAAAGTTCAATATTGACGCGTCATAAAAGGCAGATTATTTGCTAATTATAAGAAAATTCAAGTATCGAAGCTTCAGTAATATGACCCTAAAATGCTGGTAACTAAAAGGGATCTCTTATTTTGAGACTAAATATCTATACTTCTTAAACTTTATTTTTTTATTACATGAATAGTTGCTTTTTGATACGTATTTATAAGAATATTAATCACATTTTTTAGGAACAATATAAATTATTTACATTAACCGTTAAGCTTCTTACCTACTTTTTGTGTGAAGTTTAATTTTGAGTTAGTCAGCGTAGAATAGTCGGCTTTTAGTGACAACCTATATACTGATTTAAATATAAAGGCAAATATTTTTCCTAAAATTAATTACAATTTAGAGCTTAACTTAAAAACAGCTTGTATAATTTTTCATTACTTCAATAAAGCGAATTAAAAACACAGTAGCGAAAAGCCGTTGTTTTATTGAATGTTTGGAGAAATAAAATAAATATATCAACATTGGATAAGAATATTTCAAACCACGCGCGGCATTGCGATGAGTTGTTAACGAATATAAAGATTTTAAATGAAATATTTTTTTACAATTGTCATGTATTTCTGAGCCACCCTGTATATGAGAATCAAACAGCGCACCTAGCGGGCGCCCCGGGCGAATAATTCTTCTGTGCCACTTTTCGACGAGATCTTAGTATCGCCTGCTTTTTATGTAATGGCAAAACTATCTCTTGTCTCTTCTGATCCGGGGCGCCCCTCCAGGATCTGAAGTCCAGGCAACCGATCTACAGTCGATACTGATCATTACATGGCAACTTTTTTCCCGAACGAGTACACAGTACGACTCCATTTGGAGCACATTCGATAGAAGCTCGTGCCACACTATTAACACGATATACTCCATCACAAACATTGCATATTCGTCTTCAAACCGTGAAAACTCGCAGTGACCCATTAAACCATTACCTGGAGCGTGTTAGTCACAACTAACTACTCTAACTAACAAGCTTGCTAAACTACGTGAGTGTGCGTGGGTACTGGACTAGTGTCGAGTATGCGGTAACGCGCGCGTTTACGTTGCTTACCGTTCGCGAGACCGGAGCGGCCCTTGCCGGAGTCCGAGTAGGTCTGTCGTCTCGCTGGCGGCGGGTTCGACATCTCGGTGGCGGTCTTCGGCATCACGATGTGGTCGCGCTCGTGTTCCGTCTCTTTGGTGCAATTGCACATTGCACTGGGAAATAAATAAACAATTAATTTTTTTTTGTGGTATAATATTTTTTCGACGGTCAAAAAAATCACCTATCCTTTGAAAATCTTCATTTATCATGATTGGATGATCACACCTTCAGATGATCTGCAAGTAGGGGTGCAGGACACTACCCTTAAGAAGAAATAATAAGAAATGGGAAGACCTTTTTTAGCCATCGATCAGTATCAATTATCAAACATGATGGTCGACTCACTGGTATATGGTGGAGTGCATGCTCTGCGCGATGTTGGAGTCGTCGGAGAGCATCCAAAGCTCCCCGGCGCCGGTGGACGTCTGCCGCCCCACCTCCATGTAGAAGAAACACT
Source organism: Manduca sexta (assembly GCF_014839805.1). Classification (NCBI taxonomy): domain Eukaryota; kingdom Metazoa; phylum Arthropoda; class Insecta; order Lepidoptera; family Sphingidae; genus Manduca; species Manduca sexta. The sequence continues at coordinate 284,621 of NC_051124.1, forward strand.
CCGAGTCGCCGCATCTGGAAGCAGGCGGTAATTGATATAGAAGCCTTGACAAATTAACTAACTTGATAGTCAATGGAAGGGTAACCGATTTATAATTCCTACAACTCTCTTTAAAAGCTGGTCAAACAACTTTTTATTAACGAATATACAAAGCACTTGGCGATGATCACTGCTTCCGCACATTTCCCCCCGAGGCAATACTAGTGCGCTCGGTCTCCACACCGAATGCACGCTCATGCCAGGGGGAACATCTGTCGCAGCCCTAGGCACACAGTTAAATGTGTACAGTATTGCCAATTCACATTAAGGGCCTATGAGGACTATGGAACACTTCCTGGCCTTTTCCCCTGCACCCATCCTAAGAGGTTTGTCTATCCCTCCCCCACACTTCGTTTTCAGCTATCCTCTACCAACTTTCGTCCAAGGCCTGCAGTCGCTAAGCCGGGGGATTCCAGGATTCCTTTCGCGATACCGGGAATTCCCAGATCTTGGGACAGCGGGGTCCAATACCAAAAGAAAAACCGTCCCGCACAATAACCTTTACCTTCGAAATTAAACTAACAAAATGTTCCGCCCGATGACACAATATATCGATTATAATTCCTTTATTTATTTAAATAGATCACAAACTCTTTAAATATCAAACAGTTTTCCTTCTACCGTCGAGTGCTAGATTAACCTCATATCGGTAAGATTTGCGAGCGCGGGCAAAACCCGGACATTTTGTTTTTTTCCTTCTTGTCGACGAAAAGGGAAGGTGACGGGATATCTCGAACGCTTTCAAATAAATAAGTATGGACATATAAAATGAAGACCTTGGGGTTTTTCAATAACCGATAAAAACTCTGAATCATTTACGGATTCGTGAAAAGTTAGTCATGTTAAAGGCCAACGATTTCGACGCATATGGAGTAATGCACTTGTTTATTTTGCTTACAATAGCTCATTCGTCTGATCGTCATTGTCGAGTGAGCGAGCGATGTTTGTTCGAAAACAACGCTTAGTTCTGACTGGTATGCTCACCATCATGACAAACTTACTTTTCTTACTTTTAATTACAAAAACACTTCCACCAGTCCCTACAACGTTCAATGTCGGGTCGATACAATAATTTTTCAAAGACTTTGCAAAATATATTTAGCTCACTTTTTTACCTCTGAGCGCCTAACAATCTAACGAGAAGATCCTTGTCCAATCCGTAAATAAAAACATACATAAACAACATCACGCCTTTTCCATTTTTCTGGCGTAGGCAGGGCAGGTGAAACTAAATTCGCCAGTTATATTAGATCATAGTAATAAGGGTCGTCAAGCCATCCAGTGTGGTGGACTAAGGCCTTATCCTCCTCAGTAGTAGAAAAGGCCCGTGCCCAGCAGTGGGACAGTACATAATACAATGCTGATATTATTATTATAGGGGGCGAGCTTATAAATTAATAAGTGTTAAATAACAATTACTTAATGATTCCTTATGTTTACGCGAATGTTTGACATAAAAATTAAACTATTTTCCGGGAGAAAAAGTAAAAGATTAAAACCGTGATAATATCCGAAAAATATTTTAATTTTAATAACAATTACCTTCTAATATTCTTGAGTGAGTACTCGACGCGCTCCGGTATTCCGAGGTCGCTGATGACGTTGTTGTGGCTCTTGATCTTGACCAGCGTGAGCGTCTTGTCCGTGAGGCACAGGTTGTACAGACCCTGGATGTTCTTCGACGCGCCCAGACCCTTCTTCTGGACGTGCACTTGCCACACGTGCTCTGGAAATAACAGTCTCATTAATGCATGAATACAATTTAAGAATATATTTTTCTCGATATGCAGAAGGTAACTGGTGGTAGGTCTTTCGCATGTGAGAGTCCGCCTCGGTAGGTACCATCGCAATGACTATTTCTGCCGCCAAGCAGCAGTGTGTAGTCACTGTTGTGTTCCATTTTGAAGGACAATGTAGCTAGTGTAACTACTGGACATATTACTTAACATCTCAGTATGGCGAGCGCAATGGAATACCAAACAATACTTTGTAAACAAGGTGTTGGATGGTGTCTCTACTGTTTATAAGCGGTCGTGTCGCTTGCTATAAGGCGAACGTCAACTTCGTCTCATCATTCAAAGCAATATAAAAAGATAACGTGATTTTACGCTCGACCAGTACACAGTAAGTCAGAAGGGCATAAATGTTTATAATTTTCAGCCAGCCTGGTCAATTTTGTTATGAAGTTTGTATCGCTGAGAGCGCAACTTGCCTAGATCATGACGATTGTTATTGGGACAATACGCTGGACACCCGAAAATGTCCTCTAAACCAGTTTGAGTACTACTGCTTAGTGATATAATCTGAGCACTGAGACGTAGGTATAGGAGAGCAAATGATGTACTTACCTAACACCAAGTACTATATCGTGCGTATAGGTATTATATAATCAAACAAACCTAAACAGTTTTTAAGGCTTTTTCCTTTTTGTAATATTGGTTTGATTTTATTGTTATGAAAATTTTAAATATTGTTTTTCATATATTATTGAGTTACGGTGTGAGCCTATACCTATCATACGTGACTTTCCTGCCCTCCTAGGTGTGTATAAAATTTATTTCATTTAAAATATAATGATTCTTTCGTCACAATAGGCACAGTCAGCCATAAAAGTAGTTGAACAAATTCAACACTTACAACTCTTCTTAACATTAAATTCAATAGCAATGTTCTTTTTTCTTTATCTTAAACCAAATCAAAGAAACCATTACACCCAGTGAAGAAAAAACTATTGTTAAGGACACGAAAGTTTAAAGGCGATTTAAAATTTTGAATTTGATCAGCTGGTTATATGGATGACTGTATTAATTAAATTTTAATTTTTATCTGCATTGATATTAAAACAATAAAGTTTTTAAGTTTGTTTACAATTGAAAACGGATTCAGAAATTTCTTTCAGTTTGAGACAAACACACTGTTGAAAATATTTTATTTTCACGTTACCAAACGACATTACGCGAACTGAGCGTCAACAAAAGAAAAACACACTTGAGATACAGTTTTGGAAGTACAATCCGAGGTAAATAGCATCGCAAGAATCGGACGGAAATCTGTGTAATTTCAAATCCAAATCATATTTTATGAATGTTATGTGTTTGTAACCAGTTTTGTGGACCTAATAAAGAGAAAAAAAAAACCGGTGCCTGGGAATCAAACTTGAAAGAACCGATAAAACTTATTTCAAACCTAAGTCCATTGCAGCGGAGCATCATTAGGCGGCGGGGTATTTCCCGGACGATTATGCGCCAAGCAATGCGGTCTAACGCACGCCTCAAACGGTCGACTATTGACGTGTGTTTTTTTAAAGTTATTTACAAAAAACACCGTAATGTAGGTCGAGTAATTTGCAGTGGGACGGACTGCGGACAGCTGCAATGCGTTTAACTGCACTTTAATGTGACTTAGCTGCACTTGTAGGCGTGTTTTGTTGATGATCGTTTTTGCACTTACTCCGCCCACTAAAAGTCCTTTAGTGAAATAGATGTGAAGCTTTTCATTATTGCGAATATAAAAATTAATATTAAAATATGATATCTCGTATTTTTTTTTAACATACATAAACTTGAAGTAATCACAATGTCGCGAACAAAGTAGCTGTATACGGGTATTATGTAAGGAATCTATATTCTTAATTATATTGCGTGCATACTGCAGCGAGATGCGGTCAACATCGAGCGGTGAAGCCAATCTGTAGACCTTAATTATTATCACTAACATGAATAGAAGAGTAGGCTAGTCAGCCACTCCTCTCCCTTGCCCCATTCTTAATTAAAAATATAAAAAAAATGTTCTTTGTTACCTAAAAAATCATACGAGATATGGCATCAAAAGAATCGCGTGTAAAAGTCTAAACATAGATGTCTAAGAAATAGGTCTAATTTATTCCATAGATTCCTACTAGAACACAATTATTAGATCACCGTGTAGTCATCTGTTCCAGTAAGTATTCAGTACAAACAGACGCGACATAGTTGCAAATGCGCTGTGTCACAACACCGCTTTATGATTTGTTTATCTAGAAGTTGTGCTAACGTCATCACAATGTTGCCGATATAGTAGAAATACGTTGTGTGAAAAGTCCAGAATGTTATTAGTGTCAAACTACCTTGCAAATTCTCCGAGAGAGGCAAAACTTAGTCGTCCGATACACTCGTCTCACAATACGATATAACTCGTCAAATATTGACAGTTATTATCACAAAAAAGTCAGTTCAATACATGCAAATGACATAGTATGCATCCAATTCGTAGCTTCCAATGAGCACTTCAATGGTAAAGGACTCTGCTAGCGCGTTATCGGCACTTTAGGAAAGGAATGAGCATTTTAAAGATTTGACAATAAAATATTCTTGTGTTTTTTGTAGCTAAAAATCACATATAATCCCTTATAACATACAGTTGCCAGACTTTTAATGTTAAACATTTAGCAAGCAGACGTTTAAAGAATTACCGTACTCTACTAGTGTTTCCGCGACATATTTACAAATGTCAACGATCAATAAACATCTATCTTTACGCGAACAAAAACACATCATTGATTTAAAGTGTAAACCTTACGCGAAGTAATTCTGAAAGGTGGAGTATCAATCTAAATATGAATCTCTATTTCCCTTGGTCTTCACATCACGCATGAACGGATGGAACAATTTAGCTTATTATTTTTTTGTTGTGATATTATCAAGAGAAGGTTCCTATGAAAAAGAAATCTAAGGAAACTGAGCGGAAAATTGGAAAATTTAAGAAAACTTGACAATATTCATTTTACATAAGTGTCAGCGATAGACAGAATGCGCGCTGCAAAGTCAGTCAAAATAAAACAACGTCTGTCGAATCAGCTAGTCTGAGTATACTTTTCGATTAAAATTACACATTGACTCGTCCGGGATTAGAATCTGTGACCGATGTAGCGTTAAACTCTTTCCGTGCTTAGCTAGTTGGTGCACAAGTAGTACCATTCTGGATACCATCGAAGGACGCCATTTCTCTTCAATAATCTTTTGGACTCAAGTTTAATTACCATCTGTGTTTTTTCCCATGGAATGTTAAAAAATAATTACACTAGACATATTAAATTAAAAGCTCACAGTTTTATCTCCGAGAGGATAGGTAGAACCATACCCCAATTTCACCAAATAATTTACTCTGCATAATGTGATGAGAAACCTACCGTATCTAACGTAACATAAGTGATAATTTTTCATTCAAGAAATGCACATGCATCATCAATACGTATTGATCCCTTCGCTCCGTAATAAATCGTCAATCATGCTTGATCATAACACATTGACCAATTCAATCGGGGTCGACGCCCCCGGCGCTTGCCCACAACACTGTTATTCAATTAAACATTTGTATCAATATTGGGCACTGATTTTAATTGTGTTACATTATTTGGAAGTATGGTTAACATAAAATGTTCCTGCACGAGTAATACAGAAAGTAATTGATCAGGTATTTTATTTGTAAGCAATTGAATCATGTGCTGTTGCTATCTCAATCGTACATAGGCAGACCTCGAGCTGCGTCTACACCTTTCAATGTCCTGGTAGAGTTAAAGGAAAGCATCAGATAATATAGAAAGATGAAAATTATATGAGCTACTGAATTTCCCCAGTGAGCTATCAGTCCAAGAAGCCTTGCAGAAGTTATCCGCAAGAGATTTCCACAGCAAGCTGACTTCTGGTAATTATAAAACTTGCAGGACTTGCAGCGAGTCGTATGTGTATGAAATTATTGAAATATCACTACCTGTAAACGTATCTGAGGGTCTACTTCGAAAAACGAAATTCGCAGTTTCGAATAGCGGATGGCACGTTTGGTACTACCAAGTGTTACGGATCCGATCCGTTCATCCCAATGTTTCAGACATGGAATTTGTAAGAACTTATAGGGTTCCGCCATCCCTTTTTAAAACCATCTGCGAGGATAAAATACGGGGAATTGATCCTACCACCATGGTAAGCTACAGAACGATGACAGATCCGAAGTAGTAAAGTTAAATCCGAAGTTCGTCGTTTCATCGTTCGTTTTTCGAAGTAGACCCTATGCAATTTTTTGGACAATTATATGTTGCTGCAAGAATTTGCTAGTGTATACTGCGCTTAAGACAGTAATGCTTATTACTAATTACTACACCGGACAACCCATAGACTGTATAGCTATATCATGGCTCTAAAGGGTTTATTCAAAACTCAATACACAGCAAAGTAAATCCAAAAGTAATGTTATTCCAACATTCCGAGAACAAGTCACCGTAGCCGGTAATCGAACACGATATCTGTTAATAGCGATCAGACGTATTAACCGTTGACTAATCGAGTTGTTTACCCGTACGCCAACGCGTTACGGCAAACATTGGCTAACATAACAAACATGTAGTTTAATTACAACTATATTTATTTTATTGTCTTGTCGGCATAATAAAATTAGCTGGAACATGAGCTTATATTGGAGGTGCGGATAGAGGTGTTGCTCGAGTACAAATCGTTGTTTTCCACCGCACGTGATGAAAGTAATCCTATCGCCTAAAGTTGCTCAAGTTTATTCAAAAATAAACCTCTTTATCATAATGTCAAAGTCTAACATTAGACAAAAAACATTAGTACCATTGCACTATCGTTCGTAGCCAACACGCCAACATCGCGGCCAACATGCAAACAATCACTCAGCCCGAGCCCACCCATGCACCGTCTCATTCTTATTCAAAAACGTTCCCACAATGGGCGCGCAATTGAAAAACAATTTGTTTGTTAATAAAACCTAAGTATGACAATCAGCGTCTATATTCTGTATTTAAAGATATAGATTCCACGTGAAATGTTTTTAAATTCTAACACAAAAGCTATGCATAATAATATACTATTTGTACAAATATCATAGAGTACTGGATTTACGAGGTGACTCGTGGAAATACTTGTCCGATTATTGAAACTTTCCTAGGTAGACATAAGCTCTGTCTCACGAGCTACTCTTAGAAACGGATCATTACTTAACTATAATCTTAAATAAATAATTAGATGTCTAAGTAATGAAAGAAATGCGGTCATATCGAAGAAGGTTCTAAGAGTGTAATCTTTGGCGTCTATATCATCAATCGGTTGTCTAGAAACCTCGCGGAATCCACGCGGTTTATCATACAAAATTGGCGCTCTGATTGCACGTTGACTCACTGATCTTATCGTGCGGCCACTGGTGACACCACAGATATTACCTCGCGCAAAACAAATGACGTGGCGTGAATTAACTCTATTACGACGAAATGTTTTGTTTTGTCGAAGGCGCGGCGTCCAATTGGTCCACTTGATGGTAACTGGTAAGGGACCGGCACGGTGACGACCCGTAAACACCTTGACGTCAAAGATATGCAGGGAATTGGTATTAAATTATTTTCCTACTGGCTTATAAACGAGACCTACCACACGCTGATTTGTTTTCTGTAATATTATTTAAACATTTTCCTCTCCCATGGTTGCGTAATCGTATCAAGTTCCAAGTACTCATGACTGCCGTCCTGAGGTCTCCGGTTCGATCATAAGTATTATAGGGTTTTTGTGCTCAGTATTCGGCCGATAAGACCACGTCCCGGTAAGCGTAGCGTTGGACTTGGTAGAGGTCGCAGGAACACGCTGGATGCAGGCCGCCTTCGACAGGTCCGTCTGGAAATCTTTAGGGGAGGCCTATTTTCAGCGGTGGACTTTATGTGGCTGATGATGATGATAATTTGGCTGGGGTCTGAATTGTGCCCGATAAATGTAGTATCGCTCCCTACACAGGACCCAATAACTAGCGAAATGTTGCAAGATACATCTCTGCCTCTAAAATGGGTAAGACATGAAGCTATGGATCATGCATGTATGTAATAATTTTCCTACTTCTATTCGCTTATAGGAAAGGCCTCTTATAAGCCTGTCTTATCTGGCGGGGATTGTGAACGTCCAAGGGATTCCCGACCGCCATATCCGGTTAGATAGCGGTCACACATAGCGTGATATATGTATTTTTTCCAGAATAACATTTCCTAGAACCAAACAGTTTCGAGCTGGCACGACTATAGTGTACAATGTGTTAAAGGAGTTATAGCGTGAAGCGTGAAAGGGTACGGTAGAGAAGTAAAAGTCCACAGACAGTTCACACAGCATATTGTTCCACTACATACTACTAAGGATGTTATTGTGAGAAAAAATTGTTACGGTGTGTGTGGTTCATGCGCTATGTTATGAAAAAGATCGCAGAGTATCGCGGTAGTCAATAAAAATCTCGTGTGCACATATGTTGTAGGAGCTGCGAGCATTGTTATGGGGCCCAATCCCCCTAAAAGTCGATAATAATGCCACAAGAGCGGCGTAGTTTCAACCAGGCCAGGAGGTGCGGCCAAGTGCGCAACGGCAACCGTGGTTTTTCAGAGTCTTTATGTGTATTGTCATGAAGTGGACGATATTTTATTTGAAAAACAAATGAATGAAATGTTTTCCGAAAAATCGATTAACAATAATTTAATTAAAAATATTTGCGGCCAAGTTTTAATAGGCAACCAACTACAAAGTAGATATATATTCTTCTAAGCATAAATATGTGTAAGAATGTAGTTTTTAACATATACTCGATGAGCGCACTAATTCTGCAGCGGGATCTTAGACTATAACTGTCAGCGATTGACAGAATGCGCGCTGGAAATTCATAGTTAAGACGGGACAACGTCTGTCGGGTTAACTAGTTACATATTATAAAGTTTTACCTTCCTTAAACATCATCTGTAATAAAAAATATCTCAATACAATGAAACAATTTAACTGCTAGAGTCAATCAATCAAATCTAGCTTATGTACTCGAGTTGTGCGAATACAGAACATCTCTTCCTCCAAATATTGTCACTTTAAGGAAAACTACACAATTTATTTTATAAATAGTAAAGCAATCATCAGTAGAAGGAAAATGCGAAAATATTTACTACCTTTTGATCGCGTCTACAATCGCATTAAAATTTCTCCGAATAAAGTGCCAATTACTGAGCACATATCTTCCTCATCAAGTAGTCTACAATGCTAACCAAGAATTGAGTCCAAAGGTGTCCAATTTCATAGTTTATTCAACGGTTTGTGCGTTATTTTTTAACAAACTCACATTTATAATATAGTATTAAATGTAAACTGTCTCAGTGGCGTAGTTGAATTACGGTATGATTGCAGTGCTGAGGTCTTGGGTCGAATCCCGGGTTGGGTTAAATGATAATGAGTTTTTTTGCTCAGTATCAACCCGGAGCCATGAATATGTGCCCGATATAGCGATAGGCTCAGCTCCTATCATGGAACGGAACACACAGATGAAAACTGGGTGTCCTTGCGCATCTGCCTAACCCTTTAGGGACAAATGCGTACACTATGTTTGTTTGTATAATATTAACAACATTAATAAAACAATTAGGGGTGTCACGCGGTCCCGGAGTAGGCTGTTACTAACATCGGTTGTCACGAGCCGATGCTACGTCACAGCAATACCTATTCCGACTATTATGTTACGTGTATCCACATTATCTATTAGTAGGTGATCATAGTCATTCTGTTTGTTCGCAGGATGGCACAGACCGCTTAGGGTCACTGGCACGGCCATTTACCTTGACGGTCGCGAGTACATTTTCCACGCGCCGTTTGATTCTGTTTGGGCGGCTTAGGGCTGTGTCGATGTCGGATTAGATAGGGTTGGCACTTGTCAAATATTTTTTATACAAAATGATTAGCAACTTTGTATGTATATTTGACTCATAAACAACAGCACTATTTAGCCCGTTAGAATGTACCAAAAAACGCGACACGTAAGTCGAATTAGCTTTGATGTTTGTGATTGATTGGTCGAGAGACCGATGCGTTAATCACGTGTTACTCTCTCAGCCAATCACAATAAAACTACATGGAGTCGTGTATTTTTTCCCATATTCTAAGCAATCGAACAATAACACTATTTACACAATATAATATTATGTATAACTACTTAAATAAAAATTCATGGCATGGGTTTGAAATTAAGGATTGAAGACACTGTCTGAGCAGACAGTGTCTTCAATCCTTAATTGTGATTATTATGAAAATAAAAATACCACCTTTAGGGACACCACTTGATTTTACGGTTTTAAGGTAACGTTATTGAGAAAATAGTTCCATATTTTACCATCACATAGGGACTTTTTTTTTTCGCTCAAGCTAGAGATATCACATAAGACTTTAGGCCATGACACTTACCTACCCTAGCAACTAAGATATACTAAACTCCTCATTCATGTCAATTAAATGTACTGGTTATTATTAGAATGTATGGGTATTTATGTATTTACGATAATATTAAAATATGCCTAACAGTTTTATATTTAATGCTAATACATAAGTAAAGTAGGAAGAAAAAGTTAAACAAACCAGACTACCTCGGACACTTTTTAATAGTCTTGGAATGCAAAAATAGCCATATTTTTTGTGCAACCCGAACACCTTGCAAATTCAAAAACAGCTATAGAATTGAGCCACATAATATTTTTGGTACGAACACGACACAGCAACTCCACCACACCGGATACTAATTGAAGAATAGAAATTGATCAGAGATAATTATCAGTTGCCAGTCGACACAACTATGCCGGCCAGATCGAAACACCCTTGTGATCCAACGACCTCCAACCCCTATACATAATAAAGGGGGACTAATGCTCATAGGCCTTCGCCACGGTCGCGCCGCGTACGCAAATAGAATACACACAAATAGACACGCGCCCTTTGCTATAAATAAACAATAACATGTAAACAATAATGCAATGCGGTGTTGTTATTGCACAATCTTACACATTTTGTAGGCAGACCACAACCGAGCTAGGCCATCTTTTTTTGGTTTCGAGGGGAAAGCACTTTATTACTACCGCCTAGCCATTGTGGGGAGCAACTGATCGGTTATGTGGTGGTAACCGTGCCTTACGGCCCGGAGCTAGTGGACCGTCTGATCGTAAGTAATTGCTAGACGATATACCATTACTGGATCAGCTCTCGTTAAAGTCCTTTCCTGATATAAACACCCTATGAGACTAAGTTATAGTGTAGCTCGCGGTGTTTAAAAGATTTTTTTGAATGAAAGCAGCAGTGGCGAAGCGTCCATGCAACCCGATTCCTACCGGCTTCATTTTTTGGATTATTTATATTTGTCTTAGTTTTTATTTTCTGGTAAATTGGCCGCGATATGTTAAATAAGGACATGATTTTTGCCTCAGGTTACCTTCTGCAATATTTCACCCTTCGCCATTGGAAAACATTAATTTCGTTATGTTTACGCGAATGTTAGACATTAAAATAAAACTATTTTGCGGATTTTATCGGGGTATTTTACATTTTAATTTACTTTGCAGCCTTCGACCGTCCGCCCCGTGACCACGAAGGCTGCAGTCTTCGAAACGTTGGGAGAAAATTATAATATAAAAGACGTTAATTATAATATAAAATAAGTTTTATTTTAATGAAAACAGTAGTTCAAGAGATTACCGCATGCAAACAAAATAATAACAAAGCCTTGGGCTTTCATGGTGTAGATAAAGATCTACCGCCTAGTAATTATAATGGATTTCTAGTTTGAAGTACATTATAGGCAGCGTATTGGCATTATGAGAATCCGATGGTTTATGTCAGGACGAGCGCAATGCATTGATATGCAGAGGTACTGCGTAACTCAAAGTTGCAGGTTGAATTGAACTGTTTATGGGGAGTGTCACTTACCAGCAACAGAACAGTGATACTTTTTTTTTACGGGCAAGGAAAAGTGAGCCCACAGCACCTGATGGTAAGTGGAGTGGGGTCCAATAGAATGTCGACTGACGAGAGATGATTACCCGTCGTCAGACGATACAATTACGCCGGCCTGTTGGAACCGGATGTACTCAGGCTGAGCCCACGACACGACACACTTACGAGTACATGGGCCATTATGGCGGATTATAACACTTCTGAGCGGTGGTCGCTATCCGGGCGGATATAGAATACAGCCACTACCGAGAAGTGAAATGTAATGATTTATCATAAATAGTTTTTATAAGCCTACATGATTAAGATTATTATTTTATTTTATAACAAGCGGCCTCCATCGTATTTATGAATTTAATTTCAATACTGTGGAAAACTAATAACATATTACGTGTGATGGAAATAAACTGTCTCTCAGAACACAGACGTGAACATGTCACGTAGTTGCACAACCACAAACTGCATTTACAACAAAAATACGAGAAAAACAACTAACAACACATTACATGGAAAATATTACTCATTAAGTTATTTTAAAATTGCTGCCGACGACATTTTTTTATGATGCAATTGCACCTGATTGTGGGTGGATACAACACGAGTTTACAAAGCGTTTAGAACTGCAAAACAAACTTTATAACTACTGTTATTTTTTATTCCGACAAGACAAAGAGCTTCATTGGTTCAGCGGCAGCTCATCAGGGCCGTAACCAAAAAATTCGATCTGGGTTCGATTCCCAGATAATCATACGGTAAGTGAATGCCGCGTTGGCGTACCTACGTTAACTACCGCATTGAGGTCTCGAGTTCGAATGCCGGGTCAGAAAATTACTCAGTGGCAGCTCGGAGGCAGGAAGTTGGCGGTGTGATACCGCCGTGCGTCGGAAAACACGTAAAGCCGTTGGTGCTGCGCCTGTTCTCTCTACGGTCATGTATTGCCGTCTCACCGGACTATACGAGAGATGTAAATAGCGATATGTTCGTCCAATATCAATGATAGAAATGAAAATGAGTTTAACGAAATATGTGAAAGTGTATCTCGATTATTGCATACAGCTACAAGCGTATTATACAATACTATGGTGAAAACTATGGGTTTCATGCTTATCTTGCCAAATCGCATTTAAGGATTAATTCTAACCTAGTCAAGCAATGTATTAAATTTTTGCAATCAAACCCATCATTCGTTGGAGACAGTAAACAGTACGGTACTTACTAATTCAACGCCGCCACGTGGCCTTGCCGGTATTAAACAACTTACGCACATTCACATAAAAGAAACGGAAAAATTATCTCTCAACGACGGTAATGAAGCATAAAAATCACAATTAAAACGTGCGTTACGTATGTGTTGACAATGAACGTGACCAAGGAATGCCACATTTTAATGAGTCCGACCACATTCCTTACAAGCTTGGGATCTTGCGAAGGCCGTTTGAGAAATGGATGCAGGCGTTCATAGTTAGGAATGGTGCTAGCGTCATTTTATCTAGACACCTGTAAAATTGCTCTTTTCCGACATTTTTTTAAAATCATTTAGCAATAATTAGCAACAATGTCGACGATCCATTTGTGTGATAACCACAAGATCAGTATTATCCTTTATCTCTATACACCCCTTTTAACCGTTATCCGTATTTACGCGTAGTGGAACAGACAGTCTGTTCCCAAAGATGTTTTTAAAAGAACCAGTATTAAACTAATAAGGATTTGAAAAAAATTTAACGGGTTTGATTGCAGGAATAATCCGCGATATCTCTTCCGATTATTCACAACTTTCGTCGTTGGTGTCGTACCTGATTCACGAATAGCGTAAAAATGGGATGTTCGGAAAAAAAAAAAACTTACTACCACATACAGCAACTTAAATGTAATCTGTATCTTCATTTTCGTTAAAAATGTTCAGAGCATATATTTTTACGTAGAATGCAAATACTTAATCAGGGAATACATTCTATCACAATTTCAATTCTATCAACCCGTTTTACAATACTATTATTGTCGCATTGTCAATAAAATTACGCTACAAAACAGCTAATGCAAAAATAAAAGCTACGAAGAAAATATCTTATTCCTGGAAATAACAAACAAACACGATCAATAAGCGCGGATGAATGATATTGATGAGAATGCAGTAACCGGAACTGGCTAAGAATAACAAGAATTTTAATGAGAACGCATTTGGGCGGACGGAGCGTGGGACGCTCCCCCGCTTGCGACGATGTACCAAAGGGCTAATTGCAAAATGAAAGTATTGAACAAGATATCGAAAGTTTAATTCATCGTGAATTAAATTGTGCCAAAAAGATAAAGATTTGATCTTATAATACAAATATATTTATACAACAAAGTGATGAGATACACATCACTTGTGATGGGAACGTTAAACTCTACAATCGCTTATTTAAATTAAGCCTCCTAATACCCTGTAATTACACTAACAAGATATCCTGCATACCAACACACAATAGTTCCTATTGCTGCTTGATAGAGGACTCACGAGTACCAAAGACAGCATCCAGTAAATTGATTTAAAGAACATTACAGTAATTATCAGCCCGTGTAGAGTTTAATCCGACATATTAATTGTCAATCCCTCGGCCGAACTGTATTGCATTAATAGTTCGGCCTAGCGATCAGACGTAAACATTTATAGCGAATTAATTGGTGATCGCAGTATTAGTAAATTGTTGCACGAGTATTCTAATTGCACGATTAATTCGCATCGCATGTTTGTACGGCCAGTATCAATTAGTTGGCAGCGCCCTGAATATGCCGGATCGTTTTTTTATGACACAAGGTCTAAACAAGATGGTTTGATTATTTATTATAGGTATTTCGATTTGTATTAACAGCCTTTCCGCGCAAAGAATATGCACATTGCACAATAATATTATAATTCCTTAAAAAAGGTTTTATTTACTATTTCATTACACATCTATATTACCCAGCCTAGTCCAGTTATTCATATTTGATTACACTTTGAAAATCTTTTCTGTATATATAATTAACGACGATAAATTATAAGTCAAGAATAATTTAACTGTTGTAAGCTACTGCAGGAATTAACGATTAAACACATGTGCATTTTTTGATACATTTTGAAATAGTTTCCTTTATAAATAATTCACGACAGTAAACTGCTATTCCGTAATAATTAAACGGTAGTGAACTTACGCAGTAATTAACGATTATACGTAACTAATGACGTGATAGGATGACGTATTTCTAAAACGTAAACAATTATTATGTAAATAATTTTACTTTTACCTGATATTTAAATTCATTCGGTCTTTATTACCCACTTCAAATTTCCTAAGTGCGGTCCTGTGTCCAGACCTCGGTAAACAAAATTAACATAAAAGTTTTAAAGAACCTACGTCATTTCGGGCTATATGACTAATTAGTGCCACCGCGGCTGGCCTTAGGGAATATCGCAAAATGATAACAGTGTTTTTTGACTTATGTAGGTACAACTTATGGACGGGTTGTTATATTGTTTTTTAACGGAAAATTAGGTGTTTATATAATACGGAAATTTATATGTATAATATTCATAAAACCCAAGCTTTATTTTCAAAAAGTTATAGAAGGATGATGACTTGTATATACTCAATCATAGAAAGCTTATTTATTTGAAGTTATAAGTTAAATATTTGAAATGTGGGTAGCTTATTGCCTCATGTAGCACACATTCCAATCTCTAAGACTTTAGGTATATTTTTTTAAAACGGAATATTCCCACAAAGTTCAATGGAGATCACGAAATGGAACTCAGAACCTCACCAGTTTCATAGCCTACGAACGTTACCACTAGAGTAATAGATGTACTTATAAGGCAATGATTGTACGAACTTTAAATATGAAAATAAACATGGAACTGGGTATAGCATTAGATGAGACAAGTGTACCTCCAAAGTGATCCTAGGATGGCAGACAGTAAAAGTGCGAAAACTTTGGGACAAACTACCAACTCGGTAGTCTGACGTCAAACTATCAGTGGCGTAGGGTGAAATTTTCTATAGGGGAAACCACAACATATAGGTATGTAGGAATGGAACGTTAGTGTGATGCTTGGAATGGAATGTAAAGTGTGTGAGCGAGATGAAAAGAGAGGAGTGTGAAATACAGACGAATTTTGAAAACGACAGACTAAAGACGTCAGAGAGAAAGAATATTAATATGCAATTAATTTGAAAAGTCAAGTTTTATTTTGTAATTCATCCCACAATTTTATACTAATATGTATGAATGCGGTCTGCAAATATTTCTAATAATAATGATTTCTTATGTTTACGCGAATGTAAGACATTAAAATTAAATTATTTTTCGGATTTTATTGTGGTTTTAATATTTTGCTTTTTCACCTAACGTTTCGATTCGAAGACTTTGCAGCCTCCATGCTCACGGGGGGACCCCCCATGGTTTAATTTTAAAGTCTAATGATATTATTATATTTTTACGTAAGTTACAAAAGGGAAGAAGACAGGAACCGGTTTATACGGACACTTCACCACTGAAATCATTATTTGCGTATCATTCAGGAACGAAATAGCAACAAGAGGCTTATACGTAGTGGGTAAAAACAGGCTGATTAGATATAGATTAGACATTAGATACGATAGAATACAAATTTACAAACAATAATGTAATCAATTCTTCTAAGACTTTATTCAGTGTAGATACCTACTTGTTACGCCATACTACAATATTTATAATACTTAAATATTCCTCATAATTATTAAGTTCTGAGTTCCCACATCTAACTATTTACCCAAGATATACAACAGTGACAGTCAAAATATATGTTTACAATATTCGAAAATTCAGGGATATGTATAAACTCGAGGTTTCATTATATTCATTTGATCTAGTCATTGCTGTGAAGCCAAAAAATCCATTTTTAATTATAGTAAAATAATGTGAATATTATGAATGTCCAAGACATTATCATAAAATAATGTCATGGATTTAATTATAATATATGTAACATATTAATGTCCCATATCCCCCAGCGGCTTCCTAACTGCGGCCCTGCGCACCACGTTACCCATGTTTCCACTCCGTAGTTTTACGTGAGTGCACGTCACTCCAGGGTCAATAACTGATTGCTACCATGATGCCGTGTCCTTCAAAGATTAAACGTAAGATACGTGTAATTTTTTTCTTCTACAAACCAATTTGTTGATTATTTAATAAACTACATTTTGGTCGATGTTTTTTTTACAGATGCGCGATTGCGTAATTGGTTTTTAAATTTCATAATATTGACACAACCTTCGTTGTGGCATAGGACGTCTGTAGAATGAGTTAGATTCGATTCCGCAATTGGGTTTTTAACACCGAAAGCCTGTCGTAGTACTAGGGGACTTCACCACACTTTTCTAGTGTGGACATAGAACTATGTAATATGTCTTGTATGCTTAAGTAGGTTTTACAATAGTATGCCGTGCCTTCAAGTTTACTAAAGCTTTAAATACTGAAGTGGACAAAAAAAATATCTGTGTCAGAAGAGAAGAAAATTGCGTATCGATAAATCTGAAGTTCACCAAGTTGCTTCAAAACCTAACTTAATGAAAACAAATCTACAGAAATCAATGTTGACAATAGCCCAAATGGCTGTAAAGTACACAGATGGAACTACATTAAAACAACAGTTTATTAATTATGTATGGACGGGACACATGCTGAGTAGTATTCAGGAGAAATGGTGCAGTCTGAACAGACTGTTACCTTGGAGATGGGCAAAAGGAAAAGAGGAAGACAAAGCAAGCGATGGGAGGATGATCTAAAGCTGATGGTGGGTCAGAATTGGAGAAGGGTTGCTTCAGACCGAACCTAATGAAAATTGTTAGAGGAGGAGAAGATTGTTGCCAAGAGGCACACTGAACTTAAAGATATGTTGTAATTAAACATATAATACAAAAATAAAGGAAAGTAGTTAGTAATAAGTATTATTATGTTCAGATATATTTTTAAAAAGCAGAATTAATATCCATCCAATACATTTTTAGTACTGAAAGGCTTCGGAAACTATGAAACTGTTCCTGGTGTGTGTGCACTGCGCGCCAAGCCCTAGTCATGGCTTAAGTTAAGATTCTTTCTGCTAAACATTAACTATGGTATATGTTTTTTATATTAAAATCGATTTAGGAGTATTAGTCACTATATGCATAATATATGTTTGAGTTTTACCAGACATCACAAATAAATTGTAATTCAATGTTTAAGGTGATTAT
This sequence comes from Manduca sexta, assembly GCF_014839805.1. Classification (NCBI taxonomy): domain Eukaryota; kingdom Metazoa; phylum Arthropoda; class Insecta; order Lepidoptera; family Sphingidae; genus Manduca; species Manduca sexta. The sequence continues at coordinate 302,664 of NC_051124.1, forward strand.
ATTGCACATTGTAGGCAGTAGTTGCATTTATTGTAAGGTTTGTTGTATTAAAATACTGTGCTGATAACACTTCCTGAAAACAGAAATCAAAAATAATTTAACAGTCAATTTGAAAAAATATTGAATCCATTTTATTTCTAATCCAATTAACATAATATTTTACTTAGTATTTAGTATACAATATAATACTTGTTTGTTAATTTTAAAACACGAGGTTTTGATATATATTTATTACTAACATCATTGTTTGATGGGAAAATATAAATATAAGGAGCAATGGCCCTGCTAAGAAGCGTGGTAAGGTCTCTCATTGTGCTTGTCTGCACACTTTCATAAAATTCACACATCTTTAAAGCTCTATAGACACTGAAAGGTTTCTGAAAATGTTTTCTCCATCATATAATTACAGGACACTTTATGTAATTGACAAACTTCGGTAGCTTTTAACATAATATTTCCCGTGAGAATGTTGTTGAATAGCACAATTAATTAACTAAACTTATTATCAATGAGACAATTTATTCGGCATAATTATGTTGAAATGTAAAACAAACTGTTTATTCTTTATTTGTGGTAATTTATTACCTTATAAATATCTTTTTAAAGCACAAACATGTGCAAAGAACTCGCAACATAAAAATCCATTTATAACATATTCAAATTATAATAAATTTAATAAAAAATACATTGTATAATATATAATTATGTCTGTAAATATAACTTTGTTGTTTGAAATGACCTACCAATTCATTATGCGAGGATAAGAACAAGATTCAGACAACGCATGTGAATTGATTAATAACCAAGTTTTAATTAAGTCTATGACATTAAGGTAAACAAAAAAAACAATCATTCATACAAGGAAATGGCGTAAATGTCCTTAGAATGGCACAAGCTCTCTATTATTTTGATAGTTTATATTTTGTTTCTACTTTTAGGCTTGTTAAATGTTACGTGCATTGCAAAAAATATTGATGTAAAATATTATAAATTTGACAAAAGGAAGATAGCCAAGGGTGGTAAAATCCTAGATAGTCTTGACCCACATTGGACACATGCAGGAGGATGAATGAGTGGTATTTACCATAAATAAACCCCTTTACCTGTTTGTTGTTTTAAATGAGTAATTTTGCAACTCAAAATAAATGAGGAAAATGGTTAAATATAATTTTTTCATTTACAGTACATATTTGTGCAAAGTTTTCAACAAACTGCCAGTTATTTAACTTATTTTGCAAATTATGAGTGTTTACATTGTGTTGGAAAATAACTTTTCCTTCTTGTATTATCACATTGAAAATATTTTACTGAGTTGATAAAAGTTTGGCTGTGTTGTTATTGTATTGACTTGCAATAGATTTTTAAGTATAAGTACATGTATGATTAAATTGAATATGTCCTTAGTTTACTGCATCACTGAATATCTTCATAGTTCATTGTAGTCAATAAATGATACAAATCTGATGGTAGCAATTTAACCAAGAATGCCAAAAATTGTAATATTGTCAGCAATTGCAATTATTATGCTGGCCATGAAAGACTATTTCCGTGTAATAATGAGTGTGTAAGATGTGAGGACTCACGTATAGGATGCAGCAGCTCTGCGCTGGCGTCGTCGGCGCGGTGCTGCTTTAGGATGGCTGAGAGCCACGCGTGCAGCTCCTGCTCGTTGTCCGCCACGATGCAGAACTGCTCCTCACGCGTGAACAGCGCAATCACATGCTTCTGCTTAAGGTCCAGCCGCCGCATAATGTTGAAGCAGCTCTTAAGCGGCAGCACCCGCCGCGGCACCGCGCCCGCCTTGAACTTCTTCTCCGACTCATAGTACTCCAGCCGCGCTGAACATTCCTCGGTTTCCGCGCGCAGCACGAAAAACTTCTTCTTCATGGTCTTCAGTTTCCGCAGGTGGCCCTGGCGCACGACGGCGCCCGCGCCCGCGCCCGAGCCAGACATCACTCGCGCATCCCACAACCCGATCGTACAGTGCACTACCACATGCCAACGGATAACCTTGAAGTTGTTTACAACCGATGATGAAAGTCACACGAGAACGGATACGGCGGAACGCGCGCGCTCTCACTAAATATACGCAGTATCTTCACCATAAAGTGCGTAAATACGTCGTGTAGCGAGGGAGCCGTGTGCGGAACGAATCGCTCCGCGCGCTTCCATATGACAATAAATTCCGTGGGCCGCGCGCCTCCGACTCCACACTCCACACCCGCACCCGACGATAAACTTACCCACCAAAAATCTTATCTTCACCGAATGATCAAAATACATCAACAATAAACACTATCCGATCCGTAATTTGGTACGCTCGCTGTTACACTCGGTCATTCACAGACACTCGAGTTTAGAAAGAGATAAAATCATTCATAGTAAACGTAATCGGCACCGCACGCCCTTCCGTAGGTACGCAGGGCATGGGAGTCATGCCGTGCTCATGCTTCGACACTCGACACATCAAAACATACGAATTTTCATGTTATTATACGCCACCGCGCCACTGCTCCGTCTCGGGGATTATTAACTATGATTTACTCGCTAATGTTTGTATGTTTAATCACACGATATATAAAAAATCATGTATTTGCGCCTCGTTTTTTATTGGCTCTTCACTATTGCGTGTCATTTATTTGTACGGCGAAATAGTACTCCATCTATCTATGTATACGAGCTGTTATCGTTATATGTTTGTCTGGCGCAATGTGACCAATCGCATTATAGTATCGTACTATGAACAACAACTAGTCGTATATCTTCAAATGAGTGCTTTGTGCCATTTTATTATCAACCAATCATAGCTCACTATTGTCGTGTTCTTGCATCGATTGTATGAATCTATATTCTATATTTCGTCTGTAGTATTATTTGTTCCATTGAGTACAATCGCAGGACGGAACGTAATATTTGTAGTACTAAAGAAGAAATGTATGTCGAACGCGTCAAATTCTGAGAATCTGCTCGAATATTCCGATGTCTGCATTCATTCTTATTTTTAGCATACGTTAGCAAATATTGTTTTTTGAAAACATTACTTTCAAAATATTTATTAAAATTGTAAGAATGTGGCTTAGTAAATGTTAAAATAAAATCACGCTATTTTTAAATGGTTGATTAATTAAAAAGATTATATAATTAATAGAATTTTAGTTTTTCAAATTCAGTAAATACGAAACTTTGCAAAATTTCACTAAGCTTGGATACACATTGCAAAAATAATAATATATTGTATCTCATTAATATACAAAATACAACTTCAATACAAAGATGTATAAAGTAAAATAATAACCATTTCGAGTGACATTAACCGTAGGTAATTTATTTACAATAAATTTCAGATGATACTAATCATATTATAGTTTCACTTAATTCGCATTTTTCATCCCTTGGATATTATTAATATCAATTTAATTTGTAATTTAAAGAAGTTGTCAATATCAGTTGAAAATAATTATAATATTGTTATTTGTGGTGGTGAAAGTTTCTGCAACGTGTATCCGAATCAATTTTCCCATTGCTGATACTGTGGTTCAATATGTCGGACGTCCGTCATTCATTCATTCATTTGCCTTGCTAAAAAAGGTATAGAAACGAGAAATGTTGGCAAATTAGCTGCTATAGTACGTGTTATCTTCCTTATTAGTGTTATTATTGCATTGTTTTACAATGATTTATGCCGATCGGCGTGTCGATTGCGATTGACGAACAAGCTCGGGCGCATACAATCTGTTTACATTGTGAAATAAGTGGAGTCGTGAAACTGTGTTCATAGCGAAAGGAGATTTTTTTGTTGTCTACTTGGATAAGTTCGGGTGTTGATGGACCGTGTCGGTGTACTGTTATGCGATTTGTGTCGTCCGAACAAATTATTAGGTGCCCTGTAGTGATTTAGTTGTTATGTAGCCAGTTGCGATATTCCGCCTCCGTTTTATAATTTTGTAATAATCGTCGGAGCGTAGAAAACGTGTCAAGACGCGAGCCCTGTGTGTTTTGCGATTTACCTGTGATAATAACGCTGCGTTTCTTTTGTCGACAGGTACACGAGACGTTTGTGTGGAAAATTGTTGAAGATGGACGTTAGATTGTGTTAATAAGGTGATATCATTGTGGCTGCCTTCAACGAATTGTATCAATAGCCTTTTATTGCTGTGTAACTATACTGAACGGTGTGATGTTGCCTTTACAGATATATTATGGCATCTGGTACATCTTTGGAGAGCAATGGCAGCAATGGTAAGTATCTTCACCCTGTGTTGTGACAGGGCAGGCAAAAATGTAACTATGTCATTATACAGTTCTTTCGATTTTTGTGGAGTGTTTGTGCAGTTGATTGCAATGAATAAAATGTTTTATACTCATTTAATAATTAGCCATGTTTGCCTTAATATTAACTATCTTTGTTATCTACAAAATTGTTGATGAAGCAGGTTTGTTTCAATAAAAGCAAATGAAATGTATAGTGTTGCAACTTCAGAAAGGTCAAATTAAATAGTCAGACTCTCTAGTGTTTCAAATATATACGACAAGATCTTTCACACTATACATAAATAATTATAATAATGAGATTGTAATAATAAGTAATATTATATGTTTATGTAAATGTTTTAATATAATTTGTAGATGAATACATATCTATACTATTATATAGAGCTGAAGGATTTGTTTGTTTGTTTAAACGTGCTGAACTCAGGATCTACTACTACTAACTATTGGTTAGAATTGAAAAACTCTTTTAGTGGATGTTATCAATATATATTCATAAGAGATTCAACACATATTACTTTTTGGAGCTATTAAAATATGATTCCAATTTATTCCAATAGAACTTGGAATAACAAATCTTATAGTCTAAATCTATTTTAGTTTATCATTATTAATTATTTCAACTATTTTGAAATTTAGATTGATAAAAAACTCTATAGCCTCAATCACTTAATTAATATGGCAGGAAATTAAAAATATGAATTAAAAGAAATGTTTTAGTGCTACATTTTTTAAAATTTTGATGTACTTATATGATAAAATAACAAGCCTTGAAAATACTATTTAAAAAAAATATATATATTGAGAATTTGTTGTTTCTGCCTTCATAAGTACCATGACTATGTATGGCAATATACATCATTATGGAATTCGAAATTACATCAAATATCTTAAAATTGACAAGTGTATATGTTTGTTATCTTACTTCTTTCTTTTTTAATCTTATTAATACTATAAATGCAAATGGTTTTGGAAATGTTTCAGTGTTGGTTAGAAATATTGCAGCAACAGCTGAACAGATTTGGATGAAAGTTGACATTCAGTTAGATCAAGCCCTGGATTACACATAGGCTACTTTTTATCCCAGTAATTTGGTCTCTTGGGAAATAATTGTGGTGCTATGAATAACTACAGTGTGTTAGGGGCTTTTGTAGTGGAAAAGGCTTTTTACACAAGCAAAGTCGCGAGCAACACTTTGTTTGTTTACTTTTCTGAAGTATGACCGGGGAATAAACCATAGACAAGTTTATACAAATATAGTATACAATTTTAAACTTGGCTATAAATGTTGGATAAAAAAGAAATTAAAGGGAAAATAGCAGCCTTTCTTTTATTTTTTTGCTCAAATTCTAACTTGCATAAAGATAAATTACCAGTTCTTTCTTATTTTGTATGATTCACAAATATTTATATAAATTACATTATCCTACTTTCTTCTTTTTCCACCAGATTTTAAATTAAATTTAACATTATAATAAGCTTTATAGTGAAAAATTATTTAAGGTAGACAAGACATAAATCTAGACATAATCATTGACAACTTAATTCATTGTTTATTATGAAGTGACTTATCCACTATGAGTAAGCAATGGGTTAGTTCTGACTTACGAGTATGTCCGTTTTCAATAATGAATACCAATCTTAAACTTCGAACCGAACGCAGATCAAAGCATGAAAAAACATCTTTGTTCTGATTGTTTATTGAAAATGGTAGTTAATATAATGCATGGAGAGATTACATTAACTAAATCAATAATATCACCTTTTTTATTTTTTTAGTAATCTTTTGTTAATTTTGACAAAACATCTCTAAAAATTCTTGTTTAAAATGAACTTTATTTTTTCTGGTTACCAATAAAATATGAATTTTTGTGCATGTATGATGGATATGTATTTATGAGTGTATGTAATATATTAGCTAGCCAAAGTTTAGAATAGTATATATGATAATAATTCTAATATTCTAGACATAATGCAAGGTAACTGGTTGATACAAACATAACTTATTTATTGTTTCTCAAGTAGTAGGCTGGCAACACAGTGGAATAGTTTCCCAGACCTATATCCATCCATGATAAGATAAGATGACCTTATCATAAAAGATGCAATCCAGGCTACCCACAAAAGTAATTCTCTAAAAAATAGATGTTGATAATATTCCAGCCTGAGTATTGAATGTGTGACCACAGCTTCTCGGCTTAGCTATGTAACCACTAAACTATTAAATGTTATAGAAGAATAAATCCGTTTTATAAATATTGAGATTACATGTCTCCGTTGGTGATACAAGACATGCTAACACTTATTTCGGTATTATCAGTTGATTGATAAATACCAATATGACATTATCAGTTTAGTATTATGATTGAGATGTTTTTGTACACAAATAATATTTCAACACTAGGACAGTGTTACATTCAGACATTATGTGACATCATTTGTGTAACATCCTAGCTTTTGTTGGCGGTTTCGTATGCGTGAAAGATTTTTCTTTTTTTCTGAGTCTCGTTATATATTTTACCTTGATACAAAGTAGCCAATGTCCTTCTCAGGGTCGTAAATTATCTGCATACCAAATTTCATCGAAACATATTGACCATGAGGAATCATTTTTCCCTTTTTTGTTTGCAACATTTTTCGTTGATGCTCTGATATTGATAGCCTTCCTCGATAAATAGGCTATCCAAAACGATTTTTCAATTCGAGACAGTAGTTTCTGAGATTAGTGCGTTCAAACAAACAAACTCTTTAGTTTTATATAATAGTATAAATTTAGAGAATGAAAAAAAAGTAATTTTGTTTTTTTTTTTTATAGTTATATGAATTAATTACATAATTACATTACATGTATATCAACTAATTTACAAATTTAAAATTAATTTTATTTGTGTAATGTTATTTTTGAACATAATGTTGGTAAAAAATATCATTATACATCTTAATTTTTATGAAGGCAAATAATCAGGTGTGTCGATTATGTGTGTTTACCACTCCTCAACACAAAGCTGACGTTTAACTAAGAATTAAAATTGTCAAGCAATAATAGACTCTATATCCACGTAACCATCCCATTTAATTTCAGAATCAATATCCCATAATTACGTGAGCGCCGAGCGCCACAACCCGTCGCAGCTGCCGACCATCCCAATACCGATCGACTACGAAGCGCTCACGAACAACCAGTGCTATGAGAAGCAGAACTACACGGTGAAGAGTCACGGCGCGCACGTGATGAGCGGCCCCTACGAGCCGATGCAATACGACGTCATACAGAAGCAGAGCAACGAGAGTCTCAAGCAGCAATGCGAGAAGGCGCTGCACGACCTGAACCAGCTGCGGCGGCAGCACACGGAGACGTCGCGGAGGTGTGAACATGTTATGAAGGTGGGTTCGTTGGGATTATTGTTCTTTGGCTTTGTTTACTAGTTGTAGAACTGATTTGTCAGTCGCCTGTCTAAGTTCAATCCTTGTGGACTCCAATTCAAGGCATATTGGATTAGGAAAAATTACAGTGTTGCCCAATCCGCAAATTAAACCTATGAGCCTTAGTTCACGGCGGATGCATCTGCTACTGGACCAAATAACTCATAAAATCTTATTTTTCTCAAATCTATACAAATAAGTGTTATAGAAGAATTTTTCTGTATTTAGGAGTTGGAGTACTTCCGCGGTCAGCACAGAGCAGCTATGAATCAACTGGAGGTGTCGGCGCAGGAGGCTAGCAGCCTCCGTGGCAAATATGGCGACCTACTCAACGACAACCAGAGGTGACTTTGATTCATATACATATACTTAATTTATGGTTTTGCATCTGTTCCACATGAAGTAGGAGACTAGCCTTTAACGATCAATGGCACGCTTTCCTTTCTTCCTTCAGACTGCTTAGTCCAATCAATAATCTTGAAGAGATTTTAATTGTCTGTCCTGAAAATCGAACTCAGAACCTCACAATTCACAACACATTATGCTTCTTATACCAAAGACACTAACAGCTGTTTCAATAAACGATCCCATTCTCAACCTATAATCCTATTGCAAGAGTGAAATCAAACAACTCATTTGTAAGCATGTCAAAAATATCTCTATTCTAATTCGTCCATTTTTAAGATAGCTCGAAAAAATCGATTGGGATTGTTTATAGAAAACGGCGGTTAGTCACAAAATAACCGAAGTGCCATTATAACGCTAGTTTGTATGTCCGTGTGCAGGCTGGAGCGTGAGGTCCAGCATCTGCAACAGAGCAGTAACCCTGAGGGCAGCTCCGATGCTCTGGTGCATACACTTAGGAAGTGCGAGTCACTCAAGGAGGAGCTCGACTGCTTCCAGAAAAGGTATAGTAATGGGCTCGAGTAAAGCCTCATTTAAACCGATCAATTATTGCAAGTACTAATCGTACGCAATTATTCCTTAAAGAAGTTACCTGGTCGTAACATGCACGATAGTGAGGAGATTGATGATTGACATTGATGTTGTTCAAGAAACGATTATTGGGTTTTGTTGTGATTTTTGCTCATCTTATTTGCAGATATGATGATCTCATAGAGAACCACAATGCTACTTTGGAGAAATTACAAATAGTACAAGAGGAGAACAGCCGCCTGAAGACTCAGTGCCATGAGTTAACACAGGAGAGAAATGCTGTTGTGAGTTTATATTTATTACTTAGAATACTTAGTGTGAATATAAAAATAAGAAAAGTTAAATGCTTCCTAGATCCAAAAAAAGAAGGAACTTAGATATATAGAAGTTATAAAAATAAATTACTACCTATTTATTTAATAAAAAAAATTATTTATATCAATGTGTTGTATATTAATGTCAAGTATACTGATGAATAAACTTTTTTATGGTATTTATTTTCAATTTGTAGTTATCGATGCAACAATACTTTTATCGAAATTTTTTACCTAAGCTATCGACACTGTGTCTATAACTACATGAGTGTGTGTGTGTGTGTGTGTGTGTGCAGGTGCGCGAGCGCAACGCTCTGAAGGCGCAGGTGGCGCACGCGGTGCGGCAGTGGGAGGGGGGCGCCCGCGACCGCGCCGACATCAAGCGCCTCACCGACGAACGCAACGCCGCCATGGCGGAGTACACGCTCATCATGAGCGAGAGGTACGCACCATATCACTTGCTAATCCACTGACGACTTATTAACTCACTTACCGTTCAAATGTGGAAAAAATATATGTTTCTTACTAATTTGCTAAAGCTGTTTGCTAACAGTATTTTTAATTATTATCATAGAGTAAAATAATCGCTTATTAATTACGCTATATACAAACTTAAAATATACTACTGATAGGAACTCACTAAAAGACATGTTATTTTTTTTATAAATTTATAACAGTTTCTAATTAAACCATTGTCACTAAATGTTCAGGGACACAGTGCACAAGGAGATGGAGAAGCTGTCTGATGACCTGCAGAGCGCGCTGAAGCGAGTGGCCGCGCTCGAGGCGGCGCTGCAGGCCTCCAGGGAGCAGCAAAGGGCTACCGCTTTACAGGTCGGCTATATTTATTAATATATCTTTGAAAAAAAAATAGGATAAGCTGAATACAATTGAATGTCAACCTAATGTCTTTAACTTATAGTTGGAATTAGTATCACGAATAAATGACACACTATTCCGAGCTGCTTCTTATTTTGATCATCTTAGAAATCTATACTATTATATAAAGCTGAAGAGTTTGTTTGTTTGTTTGTTTGTTTGTTTGAACGCGCTAATCTCAGGAACTACCGGTCCAAACTGAAAAATTCTTTTTACGTTGGATAGCTCTTTGTTCGTGGAGTGCTATAGGCTATATATCATCACGCTATACCCAATAGGAGCGGGGCAGTAATGGCTAATCTCAGGAACTACCGGTCCAAACTGAAAAAATCTTTTTGCGTTGGATAGCCCTTTGTTCGTGGAGTGCTATAGGCTATATATCATCACGCTATACCCAATAGGAGCGGGGCAGTAATGGCTAATCTCAGGAACTACCGGTCCAAACTGAAAAATTCTTTTTACGTTGGATAGCCCTTTGTTCGTGGAGTGCTATAGACTATATATCATCACGCTATACCCAATAGGAGCGGGGCAGTAATGGCTAATCTCAGGAACTACCGGTCCAAACTGAAAAATTATTTTTGCGTTGGATAGCCCTTTATTCGTGGAGTGCTATAGGCTATATATCATCACGCTATGACCAATAGGAGCGGAGCAGTAATGGCTAATCTTAGGAACTACCAGTTTGAACTGAAAAATTCGTTTTGTGTTGGATAGCCCTTTATTTGTGGGGTGCTATAGGCTGTATATCATCACGCTATGACCAATAGGAGCGGAGCAGTAATGAAACATGTTACAAATACGGGCACAATTTATTAGTTTTGAGAGCTTCCGTTGCGTGCGCTGCGTAAACGGTTAAAGTTATGCAACAATGATGTATGTCGGGATTATTCCTCTTAAAAAGTTCTAAAAATATATATTATAAAACAAAGTCCCCCGCTGCATCCGTTTGCCTGAACGTCTTAAACTCAAAAACTACCCAACGTATTAAGATAAAATTTGGTATGGAGACAGTTTGAAACCCTGGGAAGAACATAGGCTCCCGGGAAACTACTACTTTTATAATGGAAAACTTTAGCCTGAAAAACTTTATAACGCGGGCGGAGCCGCGAGCAAAAGCTAGTATATGATATGTGTAGGCGGAGAGTCTGCGTCGTGAGATCGAGTCGGCGCTGGTGGACCGCGACCGCGCCATCAAGGAGTGCACCGACCTCAAGACGCCGCAGAACCCGCCCACACTCGGGAAATCTAGGTAATACACTACTATACTAATTTACTACACTAATTTGCTGCACTACATTGGGTTGCACTATGCTGTGCTGTATTAAATTATACTATAAACCAGACATTCTAAAGATTCATTCATAATTTTTTAAATTTGTAATTTTTCTTCATCCCAAAAGCATACAATATTTACCCCAGAATTTTCACGAAAATATCTCCATTTAGACTGAAACCTTTTTATGTAATTTTCAGACAAGACAACTCGGCGTACCACCACTTGGGGCTAGCAAGTGGCGTGGGCAATGACGGATTTCTCAACGGACAACATTCCAATGATCCATCATTGGATAAGTTGCAAGGTAATTGTAGTATTAAAACCAGTAGAATTCATATGTGAGGTATGAACCGAAAAGGTTTCTGCTTTAGACTAGGATTTTCAGAGATGGTACATTGAAGGGTAATAAATTAGACCAGAATAATAATTACTACGTTTAAAATTTCCATAATAAATCATAATCCACCTATAAGAAAAGAAATCATACAGAAATTCTATCTTCTCTACTAGGTTTAGTGGGCATGGTAGTGGACGCGGTGGACAAAGAGCGAGTGGACAACTTGGAGCAGGCCAACCAGGAGCTGGAGCGGCTCAGGAAGCAGGTGGAGCGGCTGCAGGCGGAGCTGGCTGACGCGCAGAGGGAGGCAGAGGTACCACGCACAAACTTAATGTCTCAGAATCCCATGCAATCGTACATTATAGTTGTTGACATCTAGTTCGCTCTGAAGTTGCCGTCAACGGTTCGTAATTTCTATCCGTAACTCTGCACGTTAGCTGTTATCCGTTGCAACTTCACAGTAAACTAGAAGTTTAGTGTCATTTGTACTATGCAAATTAAAAGCATTGTATAATGTTGATATGTTTTTGGGCTCTTACTTTCAGATATGTTATTTGCTCGTCTCGTCATTTACTTGTAAAATATTGATAATAATGAGCTGTGTGTAATTTGTTGTAGGTATCGAAGCGACGGAGAGACTGGGCGTTCTCCGAGAGAGACAAGCTGCTGCAGGAGCGAGAGAGTGTCAAGGCGTTGTGCAATAGGCTTAGGAAGGTATGTCATGTCTTTATCATCCGCCTGCATAATGACCACTGTACACAAGGTGTTATAACCCGCCATAGTGGCCGGGAACCGCCTGTGTATATCCGGTTCCAACAGGCCGGCATAATCGTGTCGGCTGTTGAGGGGTAATCATCTCTCGTTAGTCGACATTCTATTGGACCCCACTCCACTTACTATCAGGTATATGGGGGTCATATTGTCACGTCCGTATAAATAAAGAAAAAATAAAAATTACACAGTCCCGAGTTACCTTTACCATTGAAATTATGAATCTCAGATGAATCAAGTATGACTGAGTGTTTATGTTTCTTTTCTAAATTGCATTTGATATAAATTATATTCTTTAGTTTAAAGTTATCATCAATCTTCAGTTTAAGTTAAAAAATATTGTTATACAGGAGCGTGATCAAATGGTGGGCGAGTTGGCGGAAGCGCGTCGACACGGCGGCAAGAAGTGCGACGGCAAGGACAAGCCCCGCGGCGACGACGCGGACCTCAGGCACCAGCGGGACCTCGCGCTCGACGCAGACATGCAGGTACACACTGCACATGGTACATAAACCATATAGCCGAACAAACATAGAAAGACTGTTAACGGCTGATATCAACGATACCAATCTTTATTTTCGTTCGATCTCGAGAATAAACTAATCAACATATGTTATCTATATATATAAAAATGAATTGCTGTTCGTTAGTCTCGCTAAAACTCGAGAACGGCTGAACGGATTTATCTTATCTTGGTCTTGAATTATTCGTGGAGGTCTAGGGAAGATTTAAAAGGTGAGAAAAATTCGAATAATTGCCGGGAAAATCCTCAAAACAGCATTTTTCTATTTCCCATACAAACGTTTTCTAACTAATACGTAGAGTCAATTTGAGCTTTATTGCTATTGTATAAAGTTCACTGTTGTCTAAGCAATGTAGGTGTGTTCCTAACATCAAAGCAGTGTGCGTTGGAGCACAGAATATAATAATGTAATGTCGCGTTCTGAAACTCAACAAAAGTGATATCGCGGACCCGACTAAATTGAACAGTCACAAAATTTAATATATCATTAGTTATTTGGTTGGCTTCACGATATTATTTCTTTTGTTTTACTTTAAAATGCATGTTTTCGTTATGGACAATTTTTGAGCTACTTTTGCATATCTATACTTATAATAAATCTGTAGAGAGGTCAATTCTGTACATGAAATATATTTCCAAAATAACTGGGGGTGATTAGGGATCGATACTGATGCCAAAAATGCAATTAGTAAAATTTTTGTCTGTCTGTATAACCGTTATAGAAACAAAAACTACTCGACGGATTTTAACTTAACTTGGTACAATTATTTTTCATACTCCTGAGCTGGTTATAGTATACTTTTCATCACGCTACAATTAATAGGAGCATAGCAGTGATGGAAAATGTTGGGAAAACGGGAGAAGTTACTCCATTTTTAAGCTTCCGTCATTTCGTGTGCAACCTTAATGGTTAAAAGTTCCTTCGATTTCACCAGGATCCCATCATCAGACCCTGACCGGACAATCGGACCACCTGCATACCACCATAAATTAAAAAAACATCCCGAAAAATTGAGCACCTTCTCCATTTTTGAAACCCGAAATCCACGCGGGCGAAGCTGCGGGCGGAAGCTAGTTTGTTATAAAAATCTTTATTTTGATGAGTACATATTTGTGACAGATTGAAAAAAACGATTGGCATCGTTTTACATAACCGTTAGTAAGATCGAGACAATGATATTCACTAATTTGTTGGTGGTATAAAAGTTAATATTAATAGGAAATAATGATTTATCAGGATTACGAATGGGAGATCATTGACGTGGAACTGAATGGGCTGGGCAAAGACGGCGAGCTGGGTTTCGAGTTAGCTGGCGGTCGGGACGATCCTTACTTTCCTAACGACAGCAGCATATATGTCACTTCTGTGAAGAAAGGATCCATTGCTGATGGAAAGATCAAGTATGTTTTTTGTAGATTTAAATGGTCAGGTGTAATATTGAATAAATATTCGAACATATTGTATGAGGGTAGTTAATACGCAATAATACCAGCTTTGTGTTATATACTGCCCACTGTTGAATACGGGTTTCCTTTACTCCTGAGAGGATGTCCAATTAAATTGTATACTGAATATAATTGGTTGTAATAATTTTTTATATAATTTAGTTACTTGAGTGTTCGGTAATAGGTTCTGAGATGTTATGTGACGGTTGAATATGTTCGCTTGTGGTGCAGGGTGCTGGACCGCGTGTGGGAGGTGCTGGGCGGGCGCGCGTGGGGCTCGGGCGGCGCGGCGGCGGCGGCGCTGCGCGCGGGGCTGGCGCGCGAGGCCGCGGCGCCTGCGCTGCCCGCCGCGCTACCGGCCGCGCTGCGCCTGCAGCGGCCGCGCGCGCGCCGCCTGGCGCACCGCCTGCGCGACGCGCGCGGCCTTGCGCTCGCACACGGTAACGCACGCGACTCTTAACATTTTATTATGTATTAATTGTAAATGAAATTATAATATGTACATTTTCATATAATATTCTTTTATTACAATGACAAATGTCAATCATACAATTTACTTTTTAATGACCATAGAGTGGCCACGAACACAACACATTTGTTTACCTGACACCCAACTGAACTAAACTTGTATTTTAATATTAACCAATCACACGCACTGCAGAGGCTGTCGTGCCGAAAACATAAAAAAAAATACTTATGTACACAATATTGTTATACACAAGCACAGTTTGTGAATACAAGCCTCAGTTTAATTCTCATACCGATAAAAACACTTTTTAGTTTCAAATATCATATGTACTCAGAGTAAAATAATATTTATTTTTTACAATATATAAAACTGTGGACATAAAAATACCGATAGTTGACGTGCTATGAATTCTCCAATAACACCTATACACTAATACTCTGAGAAATTTTAATGGAACCCGAATGAATTATCTGTCTTATTTTTAGGCATCTTCGTGAGCAAAATAGCGAGTGGTAGCGCTGTCGCCAAAGAGGGCAACATTATGGTCGGCGATCGAGTTGTTAGTGTGAGTATACGTAAACATTATTTTTATTAGTATGATTGTCACAGGATGGGTTATTTACTCACCCTTTCTCATTGCACACAGTGTCAATATACAGACATAGTTTAAAAAAAAAACATAATATCCGGCCCAATTATGACAACCTCTCGGACTGCGCGAAATTCAGTAAAGCTGTTAATTCGCGTCCGTTTTAAGACGGCATCACCAAAATATTATGAGCAGTGAAGTCGGCTCATCGACATTTGGCTATAACATGACTATAATAATAAAAGGGTTATATAAAACGTGGCTATGTTTATATGTACAGATAAACAACAGATCGCTAGAGGGCAGCAAGAGCGTGTCAGAGGCGATGTCACTCCTGAACGAGTGTCACTACGAGTCGGTCACCCTCACCGTGCTGCGGCCGTTGTGTCCCACGTGCGATAACCGAGAGAGGTAATATAAAACCTTTTTATTTTAACAATATTGTATTATTAAAAAATATATATATTAATCCGATCTGGGCGACCTATTTGAAAAATCGTCATGATGAGTTACAGTATATTTTTTTATAATAATTAATACTAACAAAATAAGGCTGTATTATACCTAGTCTTGCCATAAATATTGTAATAAAGAAAAAAGAAAATTGTTAACTGCAAATAACATTTATTACTTTTACAGTGTGTCAGTTTAATACATAAATATAAAACAATTAAAAATATAAAAAGCTTATTCGAAGTGGTCTCCATTGGCTGCAATACAGTCCTTTAAACGATGAGGCCAGTTATCAATAGAAGCACGCACTCTTTCCATGGGAAAATTCTTCACTGCCAATCGTATAGATTGTTTTAGGGACTCCAAATTATCATGGCGTTTAGAGCAAGCTGTACTCTCTAAAACTGACCACAAATCATAATCCAGCGGATTAAGATCGGGACTAGACGACGGCCAGTCTTCAGCTCTGATGAAGTCCGAAACGTTCGATTCCAACCAAGACTGCGTGGACCGAGCTTTATGACCCGGCGCCGAGTCTTGCTGGAAGGACCATACTTGGTTATTGAACATGGTGATGTTAAGGGGCTTAACTACCTTCTCAAGAATGGTATCTTGATACACTTGTGCCGATGTTTTGATACCTTTTCACAAAAATATGGCTCAGTCACTCCTTCATAGCTAACACCCCACCAAACCATCACTGAAGTCGGATAATGTCCACGTTGCACTCTGTCGACTAATTGGGAAGCTTCCTTAGAGCTTTGAGCATAAATACGGTCATTTTGTTTGTTAAAATGTTGCTCAATTGTAAAAATTTTCTCATCCGTAAACAAAATTTTTCTGTGACCTCCCTTTGCGTACCGCTTCAGTAGTTGTTTCGATTTTACCACCCTATTCTTCTTTAAATTATCAGTTAAGAAATGGCCAGTGCGTCTCTTATAGGCTGCAAGTCCTAAGTCATCTTTTAAAATACGCGACATGGTTCTAGGTGCTATCTTCATTTCCCGAGATAAAATCTTTTGCTTTCGGACAGGATTTCTTCGAATTCTTTCCCTTACTGCTTTGACCACCTTTTTCGTACGAACACTACGTGGACGGCCAGATCTTTTTCTGTCACAAACAGAGGAGGTCTCATTGTACCTATTAATAGCCCGGTACACAAACATTTTACTAATACCAAGTGTATGGAGAGTTTTAAAAATTGCATTTGGCTCCATACCTACTTTGTGTAATGCTATCACAGCGATTCGGTTCTCTTTATCACCCCACACCATTTTAATATCGCAAAATATTTTACAATGTATTGGCGCCAAAATGAGAAAACACAATGAACAATCGTATAAAAATGACAGATTCGAAATTCAAATGTAATATTTTTTTATAATTAAGTGTAACAGTATTTATGGCCAGACTAAGTATAGTGCTCACTGCCTTGAACAGGCCTCCTTTTTCTACTAGGGTTTTATAATATGCATAAATAAATACTAGTATAATAATAATAATAGTATAAGAGTTTTGATATTCAGCATGTAATCGACTTTTGGTCCTGGTTGCACTTTAAAATTTATTCTGCAGATACTATATGTTCCATTTATGTACTCTGTAGTTATTTTAAGTTCTATCTATATACTCCATAGATACTTTAAGATCCATCTATGTACTCAGTAAATACTTTAAGATCCATCTATGTAGTCTGTGGGTCCTTTAAGATCCATCTATATACTCTAGATACTTCCAACCACCTATATAGCATTGTTCCCCGCAGACTGCTGCACGGCGCGGGGTTCGCGGAGAAGGCGGCGGGCGCGTGCGCGGAGGAGTGCGCGCAGTACCTGGCGCCCGACAACAAGGTACTCGACGACGATGTGCGTATCACCATCTTACTTTTACAACGGTGGTGGTCATGCTTGGGAGTCATGCTGTATGCATTCTTGCTAATAGTACGGTTTAGCAATTGAATTGTTATGAACTGGTCCAATCGCCTAATTCGTAGAATAAAAGTTAATTTTTTAGTACCATAAAAAATTACAAGCGCAAGTACCGGAATTCTGTTTTCTTGTGGGTTGGATTCTTTTTATAAATTATTGTTTATCTTTGAGGAGATTGAACTAATTGCTATAGGGCATCAAAAAACTTTTTGAATTAAAATGAAAAAATACTGCTCAAAATTTTCTTTTTACTTTTGGATAATACAATAATGCCTCCCTAGATTTACTTACCGAGTTTGATATATGAAGCCCGTGGTGGTATGATATAAATTTATGCTTGCTTTTACTGCAAACTCATGAAAACGTTTACTCCGTATCCTGGATTCAATTCATGGCTTATCGACTTTCTTTTATTGAATTATTTGCTTAGGGTTTCTGTCCACAAGAACATACCAACCATATTGTATTATATGGTAGAAAACACACAGATTGAAAAATAGTCATACTACCTACACATCTAGGCGTTGGTCGTTAAATTACAGAGGCCCTTTGCCATATCAGGCCTCGGAAACGACAGGATGGATCGAATCAAACCTACATCCTTAATTAAGCTTAAATTGCCTGGAAATTGTCGGCTTTACGTCATTGCTATTTTGACATTAGAATTTGCCTCATACATTCTGTAATTAACTGAAGATATCTCTACAGATCCACATAGACCACGGCGTGCCAGACTTCGACAGGCGGTACGTGTACCACGTGGCAGCCGGCAGTCAGGGGAAGATAGCGCAGGAGAGAGGTAAGCATTCAATTCAACGTCGTAGGTTCGTTTATGGAAGAAAAGAAAACATTTTTTTGGGATGAACAGGAGGAAATACCTTTAATATACTTTTAAATGATGGTAGGTCTCATGTGAGTGTCCGCCTGGGTAGGTACCACCGCAATGTCTTTCTGCCGTCAAGCAATAGTGTGTAGTCACTGTTGTGTTCCGGTTTGAATTGTGTAGGGATACAGACTTGCCGTTATGCAATATTTGTTATCATTAGCATCTGTGTATGAATCCAATTCTATATGTTACAAAAGAATTTTAAGAGCGCATAGTCTAAAGAATACTTAATGAAAGATGGATGCTATGCGAAAAATTATATTGTTCTTCACAAATTCTTTACTCTCGTATAACACAGTAACATCCCCACGCTGAGTAAACAAACATTGTGTTTTCCACACTCGAAACCGTTGACCGATTGCGTGTTGTTATTACGAATGCGATGGCTTTAATTGTTTCTTGATAGAGTTCGATATGATCAGTCATAGATCAGACTTAAGAATGCGATGGCTTTAACTGGTTCTTGATAGAGGTTGATATGACTGACACTGTGATAGGAATGATCTAGAATGTGACAAATATGGACATTGGGGAGGAAGGAGATCCCATTGATGTAGTCGAGAATAAACTTACTTTTTGCAAGTAGTGTTTTGCTGATTAGCGACTTTCCAATCCTTGAGAACATTCGTGGGTAGCTAAAAGTGATATAAGATAACACGAAATTAATACATCCTTCAATGATATCTATTTAGTCCAATGTTAATACTTTATTCCTAGTAAAAATTATAATCACGATAAAGTAAGTAATCGACAAAAATAAACAAATATTTATCGATAAAGTTAAGATTATGAGTTTAATTAAATATACGACAATTTCTTTGCGAATAAACTGTCAATGACTCATACATCCGGAACGCTATCTTTGATACATCAAACGTGGACCCTTGATGGTGATCCACCTCTATTGAATGGTGAAACTAAGTGCTTGGCAGATGTATGTTCGATGAGTCGACCATAAAATCTAATTTCCAGCAACTCACACATGTTACGAATCAAAAAACTTTGTTCTACATTTTTCACAATTTATTCGATGCAAAGTTTACACTGTTTCTACACAACATTGTTTGTGTACAAACTTCACTTAGTACAATATCGAACAATCGCTATCGACACGTAATCGACCCTATATCGATGTAGATAAGATTGCTGATAGAGCGTAGTGATAACGTCATTGAGTGGTTGCAGGCACCTGGGACATGATACGCGGCAAGATCGAGGCGGTCACCGGCAGGAGCAAGTCCAAGGATAAACAGAATAAGGTAATGTTTTGGAGTCGTTTGTGCTATATATGGGGAAGAATAGTCTGTATAGGAATCATGTGTGACTGTATTTGGAGAAGGGAATAATAAATTTTGATCGGATTTAAATTTCTATTGTGTTTGGTGTAAAAGAAAAGTTAGAAAGTCATTTTACTTTATAATTCGTGTTTTATTTTTATATTAACAGCGTCGAGTTGAGTTATATGACAATTTTAAGTTATCCTTTGACTGTCAAATAATTTTATGAGAAATTGATAAAAGTGCGATTATTTTTAAACACACTACGAGAAGGTCCGAAGGGCAGGTAATTCACTAAAATCGACACGGGACAATAAATTTATGGATCATCTGTTTTTCTTGTTCAGTTTCTTTGTGTTTCTAGTCCAACCAAAGAGTTAGACTATAGATTAATCTCGTAATTACAGCGTCAAACTTCTTACGCCTGTTCTGTATTAGAGATTTTGCTAAAAACAATGAGAGATATATCTTGTGTTGTATGTTCCAGGTGCCCGAATCGGATGCTATCGCTGAGTTGGATTCTGTTATAGATAGCTATCATGGCAAAACCAGTGAGTATCGGACATTTATACTAGGAAATATTATACAACAAAAAATAAAAAAATAAAAATAGTCAAGGGCATTAATAACAATAAATTAGGAACCACAGGCAATTTTTTAATCATATTTATTATTTTTTTTAGTAAAAGAAACGAGCAGCGTCCTAAAGCGTTCACGGAGAAAAAACAAAGATTCCCAAAGTGACACCAAAAATGGCGGCACATGGCCCAAAGCGAGGGCAAATTTTATCCTAGAAGAGAACTCAACGGGCACCATCGTGCAGCCCCGCTCGAGGAAGGAGAGACCCCCTTTATCGATACTCTTGAGTCCGCCCACGAAATTACCGCCCGAGCCACAGCGTTCGAACACGAATCGGAACTCGAACCCGATACCTCTCGGCCACGCGCCGCTCACACAAGCTACAACTCCTGCAAGGCACTCGGTGTACAAATCCATAGAGTCGTCGCCAGCGATTGAGCATTTTCCGAAGCCAGCACCACTCGCCATCCACAACCCTTTCGCGTCCCCGAACAGCATGAACTTCGAGAAGATTCGAACGTTAGAGAAGGACAAGATGTCTATAAGTGACTACTCCGAACACGACATAACGCCGAACCGACTGAGTTTGGTGCTGAACCCGTCGGACGATTCGTTGGACTATCAACCAGTGATACGAAATCGGACGAAAAGTCCGCACTCTTTAGATTTCATGGTCAACAAGGGACCCAGCTCTCTAGATTTCGTCACGCGGAAATCACCAAGTTCCTTGGAGCATTCTATAAAAAACCATCCCGGGAAGGATATACTCGACACGTATTATTCGACAAAAAAGTCGTCGTCTCCGAAGACGGTGAACAAGTACCCGTCGGACAGCGACAGCTTCGGCCCGGACAGTTTGAACAGTAACGCAAATTTTCCCATGACGGGGACGTTACCTTCCCAGTCGCGTCTCCAATCACAGTATTACAGAGGACCTTTCGTGAATTCGAACCCGCATACTTCAAGTCGGTACCCTCATCTGGCGAGTCCGACTAACATACCGCAAAGTCAGTCAGGCGAGAGCATCGGCACGAGCTATGATATGCATTCGTTCACGTCTCATACGCACAATATGTCCGATATACAGCCGGTGCCGCGGATAAACCGAGCCGGCGACTACCACCATACGTATGAAGGCGGGACGTTTCCTAGAAAAAAAGAGAACCAGAGGTTTCGGATCCCTTCCAACCCAAGTGTGACGTCGAAAAACTCAGCGGGCAAGCTGAGTACGGGCTCGATCGAGAGGAGTTCCGAGAGGAACTCGCCGATGCCGACATTTCACGTGGAAGTGTTGAGTCCGGGCAGGGGGGCGAAGCAGATGACTCACAAGGGCACCAGGAACTCGATGCCCGAGTACTGCGGCTTGGGTTGGAACAAACCTTTACCTGGAGAGTTGAGACGAGTTCACATTGACAAGAGTCAGCAGCCTTTAGGAATACAGATTTACTGTCCGCCGAGCAGTGGAGGCGTGTTTGTATCCACCGTCAACGACAACTCGCTCGCGAGTCAAGTGGGATTGCAAGTGGGGGATCAGTTGCTGGAAGTGTGTGGGATCAACATGCGATCAGCTACTTACACCTTGGCCGCGAGGGTGTTGCGACAAATCGGCAACTCGATAACAATGTTAGTGCAATACAGTCCGGAGAAATACAAGGATGAAATCGAGGTCCCCGGGAGCTCGTCATCGGGAGAGAGTTCTCACGATGAAGAGGTCTCGTTGTCTGGTTCGCCTACGCCTAGGAATTCTCCGGGACCCCAGCAGTCTCTGCGGATGGAAGCGCCTTCAACAGAGGTGACAACGCTAAGACAGTCTCAAGCAAGTAAAGAACTGCCGAGGTTTTTGTTGATTGAGATGAGGAATTGCTCCGACTTGGGGATTAGTTTAGTTGGCGGGAACGCTGTGGGGATCTTTGTCCATAGTGTACAGATCGACTCGCCGGCGTATAATGCTGGACTGAGGACTGGAGACCAGATCTTGGAGTATAACAACGTGGACCTTAGGCATGCTACAGCTGAACAGGCTGCGTTGGAGTTAGCAAAGCCAGCGGACAAGGTAATTATTAAGTAATTGATTCATTGGTTCACAATCGGCACACTGATTTCTCAATATAATCTTGTCTCGTTTAAGCGTAGTATTATAAAACAATTAGACTGACTGTTATAGTTTTATGAACTAGCAATTATGACTTGTCTCGTTAGTATATTGTACTTGTTAAGTAATGCAACAAGTAACATAATGATAGGGTGAAGAAACTAACAATATTTTTATGAAACCACCAGGTAAGCGTCCTGGTTCGTCACGACCTGCAGCAGTACAACGAGATCAAGGACAAGCCCGGCGACGCGTTCTACATCCGCGCCGGCTTCGACCGCTGCGCTAAGATCACCTCCATCGGCATGGACACCATCGACGAGTATTCTCTATGGTTCCGGAAAGATGAGGTTTTGTTCGTGGACAACACGCTGTTCAACGGCTCGCCGGGGCTGTGGCGCGCCTGGCAGCTCGACTGTAAGGGAATGAAGAGGCACTTCGGCACCATTCCTAGTAAATTCAAGTGAGTCTTTAAACTTTAATTAAAGAGGTAAGCGGAGGTACAAATAATGCACCCGTTTGTAGCCGTATGCATATGTACTTTCTAAGATATCGTATAAAACGCCACTGGTTTTAAAAGTTATTTCTTGTTCCTACAATAGAGTAGAAGAGATCCTGCGCCGGTCGATGGGCACGCTGGAGAGCGACGCGCACAGACGCGCCTCCACGACGGCGCGCCGCTCGTTCTTCCGCCGCAAGAAGCACCGCGACAGCAAGGAGCTCGCCTCCTTCTCCAACACCGAGCTCGGCTGCTGGAGCGACTCCGGCACGCTGGCCGACGACGTGCCGCTGCTGTCCTATCAGAGGGTCGAGAGGTTGCACTGTGAGTATGCATGACATCACGTAACATCAGATATTATAGTGTTGTTTTGCAACGTATCCTTTTCTGGAGTGGGTATAATATGTACAAAGGAAAGCTTTTTATAGTTCGACTATGAAAATAAAATCCCGCTCGGAAGCGCCACTTTAGCTATTACGTTATAAAGTTGATGTCGTCACTATAACAAATTAGTTCGATATTTTATCTCAAAGCGAAATTGAAATTATTCTGGTCAGTGCATGTTGATGTATAGCACCGAGTGTTGTGTGTGCGCAGACGGCACGCAGCGGCCGGTGGTGGTGCTGGGCCCGCTGTGGGAGTGCGTGTGCGCGCGCCTGGTGTCGGACTGGCCGCACGTGTTCGGCGCCGCGCGCGCCGGGCCCGAGCCGCGCGCGCGCCTCGACTGCGCGCACCTCGACTGCATCCCGCTGCAGGCCGTGCGCGACCTCGCCGACAAGGTACACATACCCGCAGTCTCACAGAACTCGCGCACCGATCTCTATACTTCATTAATCAAACATTGTTAATCATCCTTCGCAGGGCATCCACTGCATTCTGGAACTTAGCGTGGCCAAAATAGAGAAGCTCCACAAACAACAAATATACCCTATAGTTTTGTTCATCAAATTCAAATCATTCAAGCAAATTAAGGAAGTGAAGGACACGCGATATCCGGCGGACAAGGTGTCGGCCAAGGCCGCCAAGGAGATGTATGAACATGGGCTCAAAGTAGAGAACGAGTATAGGAATTACATATCGGGTGAGTGTGGAAATTGAGTTAAAAAACTTATCTGATTATGGCAATAATTATCTTAAATAAACAAATATTAGTTGATTTGGAAATAATACTGTGTAGTTTTGACGCCACGGTCAGGTTTAAATATTGTGTCGTGGATGTTATAAAATTTAAGAAACATTAACTTTTCACGATTTGTGTAATTGTATGGTTATCATTTAAAATCTGCTCATTTGCAGCTGAAATACCGGCCGGCGTTAACATAGCGTACATGTGCACACAAATCAAAGAGGCGGTAGAGGAGGAGCAGAACAAGACCCTGTGGGTGCCGTCGGTGCAAGCCTGACCCCTACCCCCCACGCCGCCGCGACACAAGTCCGTCACCTTCTGCACACACTGTAAGTACGACGACAAACACATCTACAGCTCCGACGTGGACGTCCGGTACTACTCCGATCCTGGACGCGAGATAGACAAGAAGCCGAAGGTCAAGAAGAAGAAGGAAACCAAGACAGACTCCACAGACAGCGACCTCAAGTATTACTCGGAACCAGACGCTAAGAACTACTTCGAAATCGACTACGAGTTTCTCAAGGAGTTGCGTAAGATAGCTAGAAATAACTGTCCCAAGTGCAGACGCAAACGTTCGAGGAAAGATAAAGATAAGAAAACGAAGCCCACCAGAAGCTCTAGAATGAAGGAGAACTACGTGTTTTGTAACGGTAGGTATCACAGTGACAAGGAACACTGTCAGAGATGCTGTCGCATTTGCAACCGATCAACTGACACTTTGGATTCGATCGAGGATGACCAGTACTCCCTGATATCGAAGAGCTACAGTCAACCGACTACGTCACGGTCCAAATCAACGCCCTCGAAGTACAGAGAACGCAAAAACTCAATACAATCGAACAAATCGGTGTCGTTCCTCGAGTCAAGCAACGACGAGTCGATAAAGGACGAGCCAAACTATACAGCCAAGAGTTTCACGAACGATTTGAAGAAGTTCCTGCTGCGGCCTTCGAACCCGCGGCTCAGCCTGCGCGACAAGTTCATAACGAGCTTCAAACAGGAACTGGAGGCGACCAAGAAATCACCTAAACTCAAAGCGATTAAAGGTCTGTGGAAGTCGTACTGATTAAGGATGAGTTGGTTACAGGGGTAGAAAACGAAATTTTTTACTGGCAACACTATATGGTGTTACAATGTAAAAACAATCAACTATTTGGTAATTTCTACTCTTTGTGAACCACTGAAATATTGTTCTGATGTTTCAAATTATATTATAACCCGTTTTGTTCTTATTCTATTTTGGTGCTTTATAGTTTGAATGTTATCTTTTTTTTGTATGAAGAAAAAAAAACGTAAGTGTTCAGAATTGGTCTAAAAATACTATGTAATGTAAAAATCTAGATTTCGGTGCTAATGAGCTGAAAGTTTTACAATTTATACATTATATCATCTATATTATACATCTCCTTTTACTTCTAGTAATATATGTATATACGATTTTACGTGCAATAGTTTGTGAAAATATAATAGCCTAATGATATCGTGGTTTTTGTAGTGGACGTTTGAAAGCGGTCAGTCGCTGTCAAATGTCACATTGACAGCAATCGATTGTCTCTATTAATAAATTGTCTGTTATAATATGCAGAGATACAGGGTACGAATTGTGTTATAAAAAACCAGCGGTGAATTTCAGTAATTCTATTTATTACACTCTAAATTAATTTATATTAACCAGCGTTTATTTTCTTCTATTTTTATATTTGATTCTTATACTTTACCCATCTTTTTCTTCATGTTATCAGGATCCGCAATGAAGCTTAGAAAATATTGAAATATGTATTTGAGGAGCAAATATTTATACCTACACATATTTTTACCCTGTATAACAATAAATAAATATAGTTAGTAGTTGGGGTGCCAATAGCCTTTATAGTGATTATATAACGTTTTGAATATCAAACTTATTACATAAATGTCAAAATATCTATTATTGACATTATACTATGAACTTAATTATATATTAGAGAGTTAGGTGTAGAAATTTATTTCTGTCAAGATTGTTTACAATTTTTGATGTATGTAGTCAAGGGGTAGTATTTTGATCCTTCGAGCAGGAAAAAAAATGAACTAAGGCGTTTGTCATTAAAAAACGGGTTGCAAGTCGTGTTGTATATTAAAAACATACTAACTATCTGATATTGTGGATATATTTTATTCGCACATAAGTCGACGAAAAAGTACATAGAGTATTTTAACGTGCACAATACGTAAACAATCTTGACAGAGTCACATAGAGGACCCGTAGTAACGCATGCGTCCCACGCACATCCTGATATCAACCATAGTCTCCTAGGAGTGCCGCCTTTTCGTAGATATTTTACACATATACATCAGTAGGTAAATATATAACGTGTTTTATATAGCAGTTTTATAATGCATGGTAATTTAGGGGGCCTTTGTTGGCGGTTTGCGAGTGTTGCCAACGTGAAGTAAATAGAAAAGTAATATCAAACGTATATAGGCTGGCGATATTTCCGATATTAATCGTACAGGTTATAATGCGTAAAGAGAACAGCTTTTGTATTCCTAACATGTATCGGAAGTTAGTGTTTAGTCAAACCTGATTGTCTCAATGTTCGCGAATTGTCGGTCAAAGGAACCAAAAAGTAGGGAAAATATATTCATCAACATTAAAACGTCGAATGGTTTTGGTTCGAATTTTGCATTACAACTATTTTATCATTAATTAGATGAGTAAAGTCGGACTTTAAAAAATGCAAAGGCAAGTCGATCTTTTGGATGTCCAAGTTCTGTTTGTACCACATACCAGTCAAAGGTGGTATATAAATTCAATAGGACTATTATTGTCTACCATCTCCCCTGTTAAATAGAGTGGCGACATAACAAGATGACCGTAATATAAATTCGTCTTGGAACCGTGTCACGGGAAAATTAAGGGGTGATATGAAAATTGGTACGGAACAGCTGTTTTAGGTTATAATATCGGGAACCTACTATATATTTTAACTAAGTTCAAAAGATATATTTATGTTTTAACAAACTGCGTCGGTCTGGGTTTACAAGCCAAATATCATACATTTATCGACTTAGACGCTCAGTCTTGAGCCATTCATTATGACCAAGTTGATTGATACAATAATAATTTATTACATGATGTGACCATGTTAAAGTAGATATTTAATAGTCAAACAGAAGCAGGACGTCACCTAAAGCTATGGCCCGCGGAATAAAGTTAATATTATAATTAATATTGGCTTAAATTATATATAATTATGAGATACGAATTAGAAATGATTTTATAGTCGATAAAGTTACAGTAAAAATATAGGCTGAGATCTCTAAATACTTAAATTAACGTCCAAGTCAAAAAACAAATGTGTGGCATACGTTTGTCTTTTAAAATCGATATTATCGTCGTAATTTTCAAAATAATAAAATTTGTAAACACCAAAATGAAAATAGCATGTTATAATTTTTATAAATTTTGATTTGGACTTAGATTTAAGTTGAATTAGTTGATCTTAGTCTTAAATTGATAATGGAATAGCGCAGTTAGCTCCCAGTTACGGTAGATACGAAATTTGAGACTGTAGTTGTAGATTTAGTATTTGATCGCGTTTATAGTTTGACTTATCTCTTAAAAAAGGTACTAAAAATTGAGAGAATTTTCAACGTCATAGATTCAGTGCGTTGTTTTTGACGACTTTATATTTTGTACATAACTTTGTTCGAGCACAGTATAAGGTGCCTAAATACAGTCGGTTTAATTTTTAAAATATTAACCTGTTTTTACTTACCTTCTCTTTAAGGGGATTTCTAAATATACAAAATACATTAATTTCGCACCCCTTACATATTGTGAGCCGATATGGGTCTCCTAAACTAAGGGACGGTGGCTAAAGACCAGCATTAACGTTTGGTAAGTAAATTATATGTTTGTATATATGTATTTAATGATATGTGATGTAATACTGAAAGCTAATTTAATTTTTTGCTATGTCCTAATATTTAAAATATTACGATATGACTAAGCAAATTGGAAACATAGACTTTTTAGAATTGTTTTATTGTGTGTGCAGAAGTAGGTACTTTATAGATTTTTGTCGCAAATAATTTTAATATTTGCGTTGGTAACGCAACCACAAACATTAAGCAATAACATAGATACAGGCCTGTATTCAGATTAAATGACTGGGGGGTCAAGTTCCCAGTATTGTCCCAATTCATATCGGAAAGATTCTCTATAATGAATACATGTCTGTATTTATATATAAACAACGGTGATAATTAAACAATATCATAATATATTTAATAAATAGATCCTAAGAGTCCTGTCATACTGGAGGATAATTCTAATTGTAATTTATATTTATATGACTAAGGAATAGGTAATTAATGAATTCGAGAGAGAACTCTTTAATCACATATCTTTGAATTTTCCTGCACATGTCAAAAGCAATATTTATAGCATTTACGACAGATTTTTCTTATTCCTTCAGTGTGGCCAGACTCTTAGTGCTAAGATTTGTTTAATCTTAAGTAAATGACTACCTATATTTCACAATTAATATTTTTAAATTGTAGACGAATAACGAGAGAAATAAAGAAAATATAAAATAATGTTCGGGGCTGTCGATGTTAAAGCAATATTCAAAAAATTGAAAACATTTTTTTTTGTCTAGTAATTTATTATAATAGTAATATTGACGTGTTAAAATGTATTTATTAGAATTTTAGCATGAGTAGTTTCCAGTGAACTAAGTATAAATATGCTTGATGGTATATTACAGCATTCACATTTTGTGTGAACTTTTAATCTATATACATAAATCCTAGCTTTTTGTATTGATTTATTAGTAAAACTCGACAGCCTTAGTGTAAGCCGTGGGTTAAGTTGAAAAAAAAAGTATAACACTGCTCCCGATATTGACAAGCGATCTCATTGATATTAACGTGTGATGAGGCTTTTATTATTGATTTTTATAAAAGAAAAAATAAACAGCACATTCTTTATTTAGGTTTTAAGGCATTTTGTACAGAGATTACTGTTTCAGCGCTGCAACGCTTTGCATTTCAGTTATTTTAGCTTTTTATAGTGCTTTTTTTGAATTAATTTAGCGAATTGATAGTTTAAAATTTTTCTCTTGCAGTTATTGTGAGTTTTAATGAAAATAGGGTTTGTTATGTCGTCACAACGACATTTTTGGTATAGATGACGCCCAGTTGCGGCCTAGTGAGCGTTTGTTATCGTTTGCGAAGCTAATCTTGTTCCTATTATTATTATGAAAAGTTTGTCCATAAATCTGATATTTAAAATACCACTTCAAATGTATTTTATTCGGAGAAATCTATTTATATACAGATCATGCCAGTTTAGACCTTAGTCTTAGTGATGAAAGGTTTATATTCATTCGTATTATCCATCTGTGTAGTTAGTTGTGATGTTTCTGTCTACACTTTCCTGCGACATAACCAGCCCGACCATAGTGAATAAAAGTTACCATAATATTATCGTTTAAAACTACATTGCACAAAAGAACAGTTCAACGTGTTTTTTTATTACTTTTATTTTGCAAATGAAAAATTAGCTGTAGGTTACAATGATTTTGATCTGATGTTATTATTTAAGTTTGAATTTTAACCGGTTGCTGATATCTTTACTATACCACGCCGGGTGAGAGAGTGCAGGCGCGTACTCAGAAATGGGTTGCGGGAGGCGTCTTCCCAAACATTTTTTTTCATTGTTTAGGTAAAAGTTTTAACACATGTAACTTATTTACTAAAATCTTGAACCCCAGAAACAGCGTCTGCACTCTCGTACCCTCATTACATGAGTTATTATTTTCATAGTATATAAAATAGATTGTAACAAAGAGTTTTAACACTTCAGTTATTTTGTTTTTCACGCGTGCCTTTGTTTGGCCGTTTACGTTTTATTGTAGGTAAAATGTTAGGTGCATATTGTCTTCGATTTCTGAGCCACAAATTGTATATTTTAAACCGTCGGTGGAGTTCTAACAGTATTTTCTAATAAGTATTTAAATATTAACATACAAACTCGACTTGAAAATTAGTACGAAATCATTAATGAATTATGGTCATTAAATTAATTTATAACTATATATTAATTTATCGACCTTAATAATTATATGAACAAATAAAAAAATGATTTTTTTAAATACAATATGTCTTTATTGCATTTTTCCACTTATGTAAAGTTAGAATTTCATCAAATTCTTTTTAACCTGTTGTAGTTTCTGTTTGCGTCGTATGTTTTCAGACGATTTCTTGTTATCTTCAAGCCCTTTTTCTGAAGGAAAGGCTGAAGTAGGTAAAATAGGTGTGCGAGGCAAAATACCTTTATGTCACAGTAATAGAAAAGTCATGGAAGTGTTGTTAATTTGGTGCTCATTAGGGACCTAAGTACGCCCCATGTTTTAACTTGAGACTCTGTTGTATTAAAGTATATCATGAATGCATTTTTTTAAATTGTTTAGTGAAGTCTGTTTTAAATTTTCACAAAATATGCTTGAGCCGCCCGATAGTCTCCAGTTAACAGTTATCAAGCGTGATCTTATGGTTTTGTATTTTCCAAGTATTTGAAATGATTAGCGTAGGAAAAAGGACGTGAAGATTTGTTTTATTCTAATATAAATATAATTGTAAATTTATAATTAATATTAGATATGTTATTCGAAGGAAAACGACAATAATAAATCAGTATTTAAATTATTATTTTCCTTTCTTGTAATATTTGTTTTGGAGAATATATTTATGTGTTGATGTTTGATTATTTTTCTGTATATGTATATGATATTATATTTGTTTTAATTTTTAAGCGTCATATGTATAACTTACGGCCAAATAGGTACAGTAAGCCACCACGGAGTAATGTATCAACGAATTGTTTATAATATTAGAATTTCGCAAAATCACATTGAATTTTACAATTTTTCGTCACGTGTGTGTATGGAAATGGACATTATATGTTGTTAAGGAGGTATAGGAAATAACAGCGTTCCACACCGAGGGCTTTAAAGTAATTCGATAGACACACGTCACGAGAACTGAAATGTTTAATTTAATGACTACAATATAGAATGAAGCAATAAATGAATATACAAAATGATTAGATATCAGACTTTTATTTTATTCTGTTTTATATCCCTTCTATATTGCCAGAGGGGTCGGTTCTTGTCCAACAAAACATACATCACGCCTTTCCCAAAGGGGTAGACAAAGGGCACCCACTTTTCGCGTGTTCCGTCCCATGGTGGGGACGAGGCAATCGCTATAAAATATATCGGTATAAATTCCATACTGGCACGATATTGACCAAAGTAACCTAATATCTACTTCTTGACATTGTATGTAAATAAAGTTTTACTCGAGGTACAGAACCTCCGCCGTGCGAGTTCGACTCGATTGTCGGTAGATGTTTTTATCTAAAGAAACTCTGGGTCATATGTCGAAATAAACAAGTAAAAATAACACATGAAAGTTAATGAGTCAGCATACACGTACGTGATGAATGATGTTAGGTACTATTATTTTTGCAATGTCAAGTACAAAAAGTGGCGGGTTTTTTGTGTGTTGACGTCATACTGCGTGTAACGGTGTCTACAATCTACTCGGTCAACTATGTACGGCATTGCTGTTTAAAACGATAATTTATTTTTACACGCAATCATAAATTGCATCATTCCATTTAACTAATACGGTTTTGGATGGCCTACTGCTAAAGTAGTCAGGTTTGCTATGTAAATAAAAGCTTTAAAAGTAATCTATTTTTTCTTCTGTAAGAAATATTTAAGTTGCGGCTCACGTCAACAATAAAAATCTATTAAATCACTTCTGTTTATGTCCGTATGCAATGGTTGTATTTACATTTGGATAAAACTTGGAAAGCGACATCGCATCTTAAATCGCAGTTGTAGTGGCGTCATCCGGTTCAACGTGTTTTGGGTCACGCCAATGAAAAGTCTAGATTAAAGTGAAAATACATAAGAACTAGGAAATAATGATCCCACTATTCTATTCTACTATAGCAAAGTGGTGCATAATTACGCGCCGCATTTTCATTCTTTCTAATTAAGATTGAATGGAGCGTAAGGCCTAGAAAGCTGATCTTCATTAAGGGCAAACACGAGAAACTATGTTTAAAGTTCATTAAGTAAACGTTTGCATGCGCGTTAAGCTTCGTAGAGCTAATAACGATCGAGGGAACGATTATGTCTCTTACGTAGTATTTGTATTCTCTTTGATTATGTCTATTAAACTGTAGGTACGTACGCATTTTACAGTTTTGCGCTACTAAAGTATTCACATCCTGCAATAGAACACGACATGCAATACCAAATATAAAAGAAAGTGTTCGGAAAGTACCCACAAGGAAAAAAACTACGAATAATAATTTCACAGACGTACGGACAGATACTTGAATCATTGGGTTGATTTGTTTTATTTTCGTGGCCGAGATAATGCGGCGACATGAAGGTAAGGCGAACGCGCGTGAAATGGAACGTAATCGCCAGTTGAAGCTTCGAGACCGCGCATGCGCTGCGATGAAAATGGCCGTTGAAATTACGCGGGAATTGAATAAAAGTTTTATTTCACGTAAATTGAATATACATCAAATAAGAAAATAATTAGTTCTATTGACATTTCCAAACCAAAGATATTTTTATGTTATAATTATGTAATTTGTAAAATGTGCACAAAAGCGGATTGTTTAAGATATGTTGTGATTTTTTTAGTGTTTATAATTTTGTGTGATACTAAAGTTATGAAAAGTGGTAAAACTAAATATAAAAGGAAAATTAACGATGTGCAGCGCGTGTGGCATAATGATGTGGCGGATAAAATACACAAAAATTCGACATCGTTTAACGAAGGGAGAGGATTTTTCTTCCACGGTACGTTAATTCTATAATTTTTTATTAAATTATATCGATCAGCCGCTATTCCGCATAAGATGGTTAGATTTTTAAATTCACCGACAGTTTGCTAACGGTAATTGAATCCTATGCGAAACGAGTCCTATCACTATTCCGGAGACTGCAACCTGACAAAATATGTTTTCCAGTAAAATTTATTGATAATATATTCTACTATTTAAAATCCATTACTCCACTAGGTTTGCAGCCCAAGTGTCTGCAACTTTACCAATTAAAGGAATTATCTAAAACAAAATGCGCTATATCTATTTTGACCTACAAGTAACAGTCACTAATGCTATTATAAATAATTTTAAAGAGTTATAAATACATAGGTACCTAATTACAGAGGACACCACACATGCATAGGTAATAAAAACAAGACAAATCACACCTTTATCCACGAAATGGTAGCCAGATATGCAACCAGGGCAATCCGCCCTCTGTGTTCTGCCCCATGTGCACAAATACTAGACTCCAGGCTGATATTAAGCAGAAAAACTCACTTTGCTCGACCTGGGATTCGAACCCAAGACCTCAAAGCGGTGGTCGTAACGCGCACCTACAGCTAGATACCTCACGGTAGCATAGCTAATACCTACTAAGTAGTTTAATTAAGTTTAATTTTCGATTTAGATTCGTTTCGATTCATTTTACGTATAATTTTTTCTCATTAATTCAGTTCTAAAATTGGTTATTATTATTAATGCTTGTTTCGAAAAAACTCCAGTTGTCGTGGTATCGACTTACCCATTACCTAGTAAAAGGACCTACTTACTTTTTGTGTCAATTGTTTTTTTTAGAACAAGTTCACAATTCAGATCTCGTTCTGGAACCTGTTGGGACGTTTGTCACTTGTTTCTCACTATCCAGTCTCGGTGGTAACTGGTAAGATAGGTGGCATGGTTCGGAGAGTACAAACCTAGCTAGCTCAAGTTCTGGGAGTCGCAGATTCGATTTTCATGCATCGAGATAGGCATTTCCAGCGATGATAATATTAGAAACCTTTGTATTACAAACCTTATAACTGAGAATTTTAAGAATCTACTTAAATAAAATCTGTCTTCGTAAGCTATCGTTTAAAGAATATTTCATATAAATTCAGGGGCGTAGCCACCGTCGTATCAGTGATACGGGGCCCCCGAACTTTGAGACCCCTATTGGCCCATACCTACATTCAACTAAGCAGGCGCCCAAAAGTTCGCACTGCCCTGAAGTGTCCCCCATCCAAAAAGATACAAGCTATGCTACTGTATAAATTGTAAGTAAATCTTTTACAAGTAATCGCACGCAGACAAACTAACATCACAGACAGACAATTAGAATTCAAAGAAGGTATAATGTGCGCTCGTAACACGTATGATAATATGTATACCTCGTTACCTTGCAATATCCTTCAAACTGGATTTTGTCGATATCCCAATCTAGAGCGTTGTTTAATTTAAGCTATAATTAATAAGTACAAAGTAATGTTATAAGATCGTAAAAGACTCATTAATCTCGTCCAGTTTGCGAACTAACGCTACTTAATGTTATATTAATTAGTATACCGAATCTTACGTATCCATAGTAATAAATGCGAAGTGTGTTGGTTAGTTTATCCTACTATAAGGGATCGATATATTTTTATCTAGTTTTAGCTCGCTGCTTCATCTGAGTGATATAATTTTTCCGGGATTAAAGTCTCGCTATATATTTTTTTAAGATGGAATTTACCCTATCCTTTTCTGGGTCTTAAATTATCTCCATACCAAATTTCGTCTTAACCGTTTTGTAGTATTTGCGTTTATCGCGTTTAGAGAGATAGACACGTGGCGGAGCATTTCGTTTTATTTATATTTTATTAATTTATCTTATTTATTAAGTTCAGATAGACACGCCTCGAAATACTTCGTTTTATTATATACTAGCTTTTGCTCGCGGCTTCGCCCGCGTGATGGAGTTTTCCGGGATAAAAGTCCCACTATATATTTTCCCGGGATAATAGCCTATAACCTTCCTAGGGTCTTAAATTATCTGCATACCAAATTTTGCTTTCTTATACCACGTCTTATGTTACGGCCCGTTCCCGTGGGAACGGGGTAAAAAGTATCCTATGTCCGTCTCCTGGTTCTAAGCTACCTCTCCACCAATTTTCAGCCAAATCGGTTCATCCGTTTTTGAGTTATAAATAGTGTAACTAACACCACTTTCTTTTATATATATAGATTATATTTTTATTTATAAAACTTGATTAATGTGTAAGAACGTGCCTATTGTTTAAATCCAGAAAAAAACATATGGTTCATTTTTATATGTGGATTTCTTAGACAGGTTCACGCGAACGAAGCCGCAAGCAAACCTTGTTTTAAATATTGTATTTGTGATACCAAATATTTCTTAGAAATAAATCATAAAACATATCGACAGCTATTTGCAAGTGCAATAACCTACTGATGAGATTACGGGCTGAGATGGATTTTAATAATAGATATATATAGTAGTAAATATGTTTGTTGGTTATGCTATACAGGGGCGGATCTAGAATTTGTGGGGCCCTGGGCTGAAATTACTTAGGGGCCTATCTAAGTACTCAACTAATAGCCATGTCAAAAACTGTTTCTAGAATAATATATTATTATTATATATTCTTTATTGCACAAAAAAACATAAATATTGAAATAAAAACTAAAAACTATTTAAACGGATTTTATCGCGGTGTGCTAAAAACTATTTAAACGGATTTTATCGCGGTACTAAAAACTATTTAAACGGATTTTATCGCGGTACTAAAAACTATTTAAACGGATTTTATCGCGGTCTACTAAAAACTATTTAAACGGATTTTATCGCGGTACTAAAAACTATTTAAACGGATTTTATCGCGGTTTACTAAAAACTATTTAAACGGATTTTATCGCGGTTTACTAAAAACTATTTAAACGGATTTTATCGCGGTTTACTAAAAACTATTTAAACGGATTTTATCGCGGTGATTTTTTTTCAAACTGAGGTTTATATAGAAGACACACATATAAAAGAAAGTAATTTTTCTGTGCCATTGATTTCGGATAAAAATTGTGGCTTCCATTGTGTACACCAACTGCTAAGTCGGATGACAACCTACGATGTGTATCAGCTGATATCTCCGCTACTTTCTAAGTTATATTTTTGTAAAATATGAAAAAGACTCATGAATATATGTATAAAATAACCTAATAGTTTCCATAAATAATATTCATTTTTTATACCTTAAAAAAATAATGAAAATCAGCACGAAAACATCCTTTTACACGTATTTACCCCCTTAACTCAATTCATAGAAGTATGCAATTTTTCATCAATGTTTTTTTATGACATTATTACGTAAAAATATCGTCCGTAAACCGACTTTACAGACAACCATTTTTTAAATTCAAATTAACGCCTATTGTCCTAGCGGGGTCTGGGGGCCCCTTGTAACCTCGGGGCCCTGGGCTGCAGCCCATGCAGCCCTTAGGTAGATCCGGCCCTGATGCTATATAGTATGATAGAAATTCTAACCCTTCGTGGGATATATTTTTGCCTAATACATATATTAAGCTATGTGAAATCAAACAGTGGTTATGACTGTGACGTACCTTGCCATAGAGGGGCAATATATAAAATAAAAAAAAAATTGAAGACTCTTCACAGCAGTGTGGTTTTTCGGCGCCTAAGGGCCCCTAAAGCTGGGATTCCTGTACCACTGATACGGCTGATAAGGTGGTACCTATTGTGACAAGTACTATTTGTGTAATTATAATTACTATTTTATAATTAACATTTAATAGTCATAATAGTCTAGTTGGGACTTGGAATTAGACCGGTCTTCCGTGATGGAGATTCAATCGGTCAAAATCTAAGACTTTTCGAAGTTATGTGTGTATTATTTATATTTTTATTTTTCGATATAACCTTTATGATTAAATTCCAAAGACACTTGTTTTTTAACATCAGACTAGCGAGCCGCAACTTACTTTATTTCATTGGATTCTCTTTATATCAATAAACCTCATATTCCCGTTGCTTGGCAGTTTCCCAGTTTGTACCGTAATCCTACTACGGTAGTCGGACCTATAATAATAATAGTCACTAGAATAGAATATATTATGAACCCTATTAGCCAGTTAATTAAGAAGTCCCAGGGTCAATTTATGCAAAATTTCCACCCAAATTACTTTTCAATGCTAACAACTTTTTTAATATGTTTGTCCAACTATTAGGCCCTTGTATTGCCTATGTTTATTAGGGCCTTTGTTTTAGTTACCCCGTGTACAGCAAAGTTAATTTAGAGACTGGTAGGTCGGCTTTTGTATCGTTTATTATAAGGATATTTGTGGTAACATTTTGTATTTATATTGTACGACATATTGAAATAAAACGAGTTACGGATTTTATCGCGGTTTTTTATGTTATAATTATCTCCTGACGCGGCTTTTTGAAGACTTTGCAGCCTTGGAGGTCACGGGGTGGACTGAGGTATAGGTTGTCTGAAAAATTAAGGTTACAATATCTGCTTACATTTTATAATTTTTTTTTGGAGTGGAGGGAAAAATTATAATAAATAATCACGATGCAATCTGAAAACCAGCTTTATTTCGATGTCTAACATTTGCGTAAACATAAGTAATCATTATTGTATTGTGGATGTTCATGGCTGCTTCGTTCTAAAAGTAAACATAAGTCACCGAGTATAAAGTATATACTTCAAAAGATTATCGAGAACAAAATTTACGTAGTTAAGATAGAGAATTTTTTGATGTATTTACCTGTATTATATTATAAAAGGAAAACACTTTGAACTATCAATGTCGGTTTTATCTTGAAACAATTTAGTTAAAAATCCCGTTAGTTTTAACTTACAATATCTTTCATAAAAGTCGAATAAAAATGAATTGATTAATAAAATAATTCAACACAAGGCTCATGGTGTTCATCTTGTTTGTAAGGTAATATACCAATGATGGTCCGAATCGGAACATACAAGTAAACAGGTATGTATAGTCCTTTGCATCGGTTACCGGTTTCGCGACATTTAAGTAGGGCTTATGTCTTGTCAATACCATATTGGTAAATTTAGTTCAAATTATCCATTGATACTCTATTGAGTTAAAGTATAATGAATGTCCGCGCGCCGTGGAAAGTTATGATTTGTTCTGCCCACTACGGAATGTGGAATGTAATTGAACGCACTTTCGTTTGATAATTTGTCGTAACAGTCATTGTTTATTACGATCTGTTTAACCGTCTGTAAATATTAAAAGTGAACGAAGTATTGGTTTTATAAAATTCTTCATTATATTTCTTAAGCATTACTCATAGTTGTAAAAAAATTGTTACTGAATCGTTAGCGAATTGTATGAAATAATCTACACTTATATGACCATTACGAGTTTGAATCGCGTGCAATGAAGTCTTTTTTCTATTTTCTTATCAAGACATAGCTGGACACTTATTTATTGTTGGTTACATTGGCTAGTGGTCACCAGCTATGCCAATACAAATATAATGTTTTTTTATCTCTTTTTTATTTCTTCTTTCCAGCCAGCCCGAGCTGGCTTCTTTGTTCACTTTATAGTACCTATTTCATTCATTTTGTGTCCAATATAAAATGTCTTTAGTTAAGTAAGAAACTTTATTTAAATAATAACTAAATATTCTCAGGTACCTTGACTTATCATAAGTGCAACTATGATCGCCTACGTCATGAATAAATCGTATTTTTTCAAATGCGATCCAGACGTGAGGTCGGATATTTCGATAGCGTTCAGAATGGTCTAAATCTGATTTAATAAGACGTGAACCTGCTCATCTTAGGCTGTGACTGGACGAGCCACAATGACGGGTTTCTTACTATTTATATACAGTCTGGAACAAATTAACCCACCGGTATGACTGGTCTTTGCGAAGATGTTATTGTCTTGTTTCTCCAATTTCTAAATCTCACACTTTAGATTACTCGGTCTAGAAATGAAACTCAAAAAACGTATTTAGACTAATATAATAAGTATTAAAATTGTAGTATCATTTTTATTTTTTATCATTTGTAAGTTGAAACCTGCCCTTCAATATTTATAGATTAATATCTAAGGTTCCAACAGATTTTCCTTTTGATTATTGTTAGTTCAATACTCGGTATCATCGTATCGAGGTTTCGAGAACCCCATTGTAATTTCACTTTATACGAAATTATACGAATAAAGTACGCACGAAACCGATGGGCTGTACAATAAACATGGTTACAGTTATGGAGAGGACACGTGAATCCATGTTTTTATACTTTATTGCAGCGAAATGACAGGGAAAGTGTGTAATTTGTGTTTCGTATTACTGTTTGGAGAAATGCACGTATCTTATGGGGTATAATCAAAATAATTGTAAAGTATTAAACAATTACAATTAGTAGCCAAAAGTAAGTAGTTTGAGATTAATTGAAGATCTACTAGGATCAGATAGTCAATGTGCTTTAGCTAGGCTAGGTTTGTTTTGTATTCATCCGGGAACAGTTAACTGCGAGGTGTTCTGTTCTAACAACGGATTTTGTTTCAAATTTTCCGACATTATATAAGTTTTTTTTAAACAGTGACATTTAAGAGAGTTACTCGCGCGTTGTGACAATTATGTCGGCCTATAACATCGACAGTCGTCCTAGTTCCCGGCACAAGAATAGAATTGCTCAATTATCTCTGCACGATCTGACCCGGTCACCGGAAAAAGTCTATTTCCAATTCAGTCTTAGCTCTTTAGAATATTATAAAATATTGATAAAACCCGAACACTTAATACTACTTTAGTTGTAGATAAGTTATTTTCGATATACAGCAAATTGCAATTAAGTTTGAAATCATTTTAAGTAATAGAAGCACATTCAATTTGTTTTTTTGAACTGGTAGCTCATTTAGTCTTTTGTGACCAATTTAATACATGTAGTGGATTCCCACTGGTTAAAATTCGATCGCAACCCATATATTTTATTGTAAGGAATGCTTCTTCATATGAACTTTATACATGAAAAATAGTAGACTGCTCCGCGCAATATGCTTTAGAAGGGGTATATTTTCTTGATATAATAATATAAACTGTCGAAGTTTACTTATCAGTAAACAAAAACAGCACTTTAGCACTTGCACAATATTCCTAACAAAAACACGATTTATACTTTACAACAGCAAACAAGGAGAATGACCATATCAGAGTCTTTTGTGCGGCGGATTTCCCGGGGAGTTGACAGGTAGACGCAAAGCGGTCTCCGGCCATCGCTTACCCCCTCCCCCCCGATTTCCTGGCTTTATCAACGTACATTTACGCCTCTAACGTTATCCAAAGAGTCTTTATAACCTCCTTTGTGTCTGATACTTGCAAAGCGTTGTTTGTGTTGAGTTTAAATATTAAGTTGGACATTGTATTTTTATGTTGCTGATGAAACAAGATGTTGAATTTATTGCAATGCTCGAGGTTGTCTTAAGGTGTGGCAACTGCATTAGTACGAAGTATTATTGTTTTCGGCAGTTTGACACTAGGTTAGCAACTAGCAACCTATTTGTTACGTTAGTCATAAATACCGGACAAGTGTGATTGGACTTGCGAACGAGAATTCCGTACAAACTTATAGGTAAGGTATATAAGTACGTACGGTTTTGAGATTTTTCCCAAAATCATGATTCTGGATCAACGAGAAGTACATTAAATATTTGATTCTTTTGTAACAGCAAAGTATACGACTTAAACGTTCATATCTTTTAATCGCGTGGATTTACAAGTTTGAGTTTTTCACAGTTGTATTTTATATAAATTTCAAATTGATACATCTATATTCTTGAGGAAAAGGGTCTTGAGAGACGAACAGACCGGCAACAAACTGAGCCTGTTGCGTTACGGAATCCTAACACACATTGTTTGTCTATTTTCGGATCTTATAATCCTAATTAGATTTATCTTTAAATTCTTGAATTGTTCCTTGAAAATATCCGATGTCCCTAAAGAGTTCAAAGTGCGCAATAGAGCTTTGTCTGTGATATTGTGCCGGAAATTGATTCAGTAGAAAGTGCATCTTAGCTGATACGGATTCACTCAACTCAATATATACCAGCGATGGAGAGCTGTTGGCACAAATATCAAAATGACGTCAAAAATTTTGTTTTGGAAGTCGCGAAGGGCCATATTGTGCTTGTTACCGAATATCGTGGTAAAATTTGTGACAAAATATATTATTCTTGTTTGTGTAGGACAACTCCGTAAAACTAAGTAACATTTGTGAATTAGGTAGACACCTAGTGCATAAATAATTTAATAAAACTTATTATTATGGCAGTTAATTGTTATTTGTTAGTACTTATTATTTATCAGTAATTGTAATAATTGACATTCTTTATACATTTTCTCCAAAATGTTCAGCATCTCTGCATTATATTAAGGAGAGTCTGGAAATCAGCTGCAAACTTTTAAGTCAAAGAAAATCTATTGTGCTGTAAATTATATATTTTCTGATTTTGTTAAAAAACGACCTTCCAAAGCATCTCTATAACCCTATGACAAGCAAAAGACAATATTATAATATAGAAACAGATTCTCACTTTCGCCGCGACCGCCCAATTCACTGCCTTTTATATTGCTTTCAAATCTCTTATTCGATTCCCACAAATCGTCTTTATTCAGTTAGATCACCTTAGTTCTAAGGGTGCAGTATGCAACATGTGTTAATGCTCTATTCTTTACAAATTTTGTAAACTAAAATGCGTAGAATACTCGTCTAATATTAATGTAGCGTGAATGACAAATTAGATTATATCAAACAGTTTCACTTTTGTTAGTACATGACTTTTCTTTGTTATTCACCGTGACTAAAACGCGCGGTTACAATGCGTGAACGCTTATTACGTGTTGAACCGATAGCGAGGAAAGGTGTAAGTCATACTTCTGAGCAGCGATACACTGAGACGATACGCAGCGAGCATATGTTGAGGATTTCCATGTTATTTATTTATGTACTCTTTATTGTACCAA
Source organism: Manduca sexta (assembly GCF_014839805.1). Lineage (NCBI taxonomy): Eukaryota > Metazoa > Arthropoda > Insecta > Lepidoptera > Sphingidae > Manduca > Manduca sexta. Next base: position 344,642 of record NC_051124.1, read on the forward strand.
ACAGAAAAAATGAAAGAAAGAAAAAAGACAAAAAGCACATGTACAAATGGCGGTCTTATCGCTCTAGGCAATGTCTTCCAGACAACCATGGGATGGATATAAAAACGAGAAATAGAAAAAGAGGGTAGTGCTGTGGATTATACTATATTAATAAATAAAAAAACAAATAATTGATAAACAATACATACATAATTACACATATAATATACACCTTCATAATACACACATACAAAAAAATTTAAGTATGTTAGGCTAGGTTAAAACTTTATCAAATAAAATGGTGGCTATGGTGTATTATTTTTTTTATAGTCAGTTTGTATGAGATCAATTTCTGCCACTAGTATACATCTAACGCATGATCGGTTTATGGTCTATAGATATGACAGGATAAACGCCACGATTGCCTTAAGTAGCAACATCTGCTGCTTTACTGCTAATCTTGTAATAACATATACCAATGAATGATGAATCAATCAGTCCGCCTATCGCCGTCTACTGTTGAACATAAGCCTACAAGTGAGCTCCATCATCTCAGTCTTTTGTAGCCCGCATATATTTGCTACTTGTAGCCTTATTTAAATTTATACTTATATATAAAGCTGAAGACTTTGTTTATTTGTTTGAGCGTGTTAATCTTAGGTACTACTGAACCGAGTTTTTTGCCACTAATAGGAAGCTACATTAGTCGCGCTACTTATAGACTAGGTACATTTTATCCAGAGAAAATATAAAATAGGACTTTATCCCGGAAAACTAGCATTTAATAAATATGACCGGTAAAGAACTTCTATTATCATACAAAGTACATCATTCATTGCATTATACCGGTGTAATTACAGATCCCATGGAATTACGAGAATATTAATTGACACACCTACGTAAGGTTGTTATGCTATACTGTGATTTGTATCCACGCTTTATAGAGATTTGGGTCAACTTTTTATATACGAACCTCGAAAAGAATAAGTAAAAGTACTTATCAAAATAAAAGTAAAAGGTCTGGACATAAATCTTTAAAAACCTCCGCCAGTATTGCCTCCCCGTGGGCGTGGAGTCCAGCTACGTCTGAGACGCAAATTTCGCCAACGGTATCTTTACCCGACTGCACGAAGAAAGGAGGATAATGAGTTCATTTAGCACTCGACGTAGCCTGGATTAATAGTTGTTTTATGAATTGCTTCCTTTTGTTTCTTTGGAAGTGATATAGATCAGAAGATGTAACAAACATTTTAAATATAGTACGGATTCTGGTCATTTAAATACAGTACAACAATTCAGTGATAAGTTAAAGTCAGAACGTGATGAAAACAGATTATATAATTTTTCGTAATTAAAAGTCTTAGAACCTCGCCATTTTACTAAAGAGTATAACTACGAACAATTTGCTTGCATATATCGCGAAACGCGGAATCATGACAAGTGTACAACGGGGTGAGCGAGTAGGAACCTGTCTCAATAATAACGCGGTAGGAATGCCGCTCCAACCTCGTAACCGCAGATGGGACGCGCTGAGTCACGTGGCATGGTAGCAAGAGATGAGCGATGCGGGCAGCGTGATAGAGGACTGGTTTAGTCTATCATGATTAGACAGAATCTGATTTTAAATCGCAGTTCGATATCGATTCTCTAGAATTATACCCTTTTTCATGATTGAATGATAACTTTTATTAAAATTTGAGGTCTAACCAATAAGCTTGCATTGGTTCAAACTCGTCAAATAAAAGAGAATTTAATTATGAGATAAAGGAAGGTTATTCCGTTGCATGACCTTTTCTAATTGCAAGCATGATTCCATTTAATTTGATCTATTCTGCGGACTTCTTTCAGATTATTTATTATTCGTTTTTAATATTAATCTACATATTTAAATTTACGAAATCCAAGATTTGAATCTAAAATGAAAGAATATTTTTTGATTGTTAATATTTATTTATATTATACACTTTTGTTATTCTAAATAATTTTCTCATCGCTACCGCCTTACCACAACTTCAATCTCCTCGAACAATTGCATTACAATTGTAACGTAATAAACCGCTGTCGCTCTCGTTGCGTGCGCGCCGCCTCATCGTAAAGATGTCTTTGCGTTTATGAGTTTTCCTGATTATTGAGAAAGTTAATGGAATAAACAGACTCGTCTGTGTAGTTAGGTACACGTTAATAGTGGATTTTAATCCTAGATTACATTAGACTTAAGGTTCTAATTCATTTTACTATATGACTAATTTAGTTGCGGACTAAAAACTAACATTCTCGGAGGCTTGAGCTTTAATAGGGGTTGTTAGAATGTGTTGATCGTGGCCCACAAGTCGCAGTGGTAGTATTATGGGCGGGATAGTCCCTAGACTTGGCGAATCAAGTTATGAATATATGGAAAGAACTTGTTTTTACACAAAACAGGTTACAATCAAGATTACATATTAAACAAGTTATTGCAAATAAGTTTCTTAAATATTAAAGAATACTATTTTATAGGTGATTCAAATAAATGTATTCCTTAAGGTTGATAATTTGGTTTCCTTAAGTGAAAGTTAAAATGACTGCAGTTTTATTCCAATGTATGTAAGAGATAGACTACAAATCACATATAAATACAAATAGCTTTCAATTAACGTGAATGTAGATACATTATCCGTCTAGTGCGTCGACTCTAGGACACTACCATGCCGGACATTGAATCTAGGACAAAGGGACACCGTGCCATCTGAGAGTTATAAAACTTGTTTCCGATGAGAACAAGGAAAATGTTTAACGTTTTCAATGACTTTTGTAAGTGAGTAGGAGGAAATGTTTTTTCCAGTAGGTATAGTCAGGGACAAATGATAGAGTCTGATTGTGGCGGATGGCAGTAGTTAATCTAGGAAGATAAATAGTTCAACGTGCAGTTTGCATGGTATAAGTAAAATATCAAGTTTAATTGTCCACGTAAAAAATAAAGTGATAAGTGGCAAACATGTGAGTGTAACCAAAAAAGAACAAGTCACGTATTATCGCGTTTCGATAGTGCATATAATTTAATGTTTATGAATACTGCTTGTTTAAAGTCATATTATGTGTTTAAAAACAATTTCGTTTCTTCGTTTAATAAGATTATCGTTTTAAACATTTTATAAATTGTTATACTGGGAATGAATGAAAAGATTAATGAAGGTGGAAGCGCAAGAAGTATGCCAGAATCGTGCAAAGTGTATGTATGTATGTATGTATGTAGTGTAGTATGTATGTATGTATGTATATAGTACTGGGTTATGACAAGCGTTTATCGTTTGTCGCTATTGTTACTATACAACAAAATTTATTAATTTATTTGGATTTCTAAAATGTTAAACATTAGCAAGATTCTGAAAAATGTTACCCTCCCACAAATTCGGAAAGTAGTCTTCACCAGAAAACAACGTCAAGTAACTCTGGTCTTGCTCTTTTCAAAATCAGTTCAATGTATCAATTAGATACAGTAAATAATAAAAAAACATGACATAAGCTCGTAGTTTTACAAGTGATAGATATTTACGCGCCTAGTACACTTATCATATCTTTTGTTGACTTGGTAAACTAAGTAGTTTCTATTCATGCCCCGGTTCACGTAAGTTTTTCAAAAAATAGCTAATAATCATAATAACTAAAGATAATGTAGCTTTTGATTTAGTTCGCCAAATATTGATGTGATACTTATTACAAATATACAAAATTAATTTCCGAAAAACCAGTGTGGTGCTCACGGCTCACTTGTCGCTTATTTTCGTATAATCCCAAAGCAGTCAGGCGGTTAATGACATTAATTATTATATTATATATCGATGCTTTAGGAAATTAATTATAGGGTTCGATTAGAAAATTAATTAACGATACCTATGTATATTGTATGAAGTGTAATTTAGGAGCATTGGAGGTATATGTATTTATTATATTTTGTCAAATATTATTTGTATACACTATGGTTAGTTCTCGGCCTGCAAATGTCTCCAGTTTGATAAAAGTGGGGTTGAGTGACGGCTTACCGTGGTATTTCATATGATCCGTTATCGAACCACATCCCCACTTACTAATTTTCTTTACCACTTGTAACATATTTATCATTCATGTTGCAGTTGTGATAGGTAGGCTTATGGCTATATCGGGGTTAAATTCTAATTGCATTTCTTTTAATTTATTGTCTGTGTTATTATTATTGGACAAAAGTCTTCTTTAATTCGTCATTATGGGATTTGAGGCCTTTATTTACCACTCTCTAATGCGTCCACTCCATATTTATTGTCAATCTCATAATGCTTAGTAATGGGTAATTTGTTTGATTCTAGGAATAAACCGGGCGAACACACTGTTCTGTTGCTTTGCAGAAATAGACAATCAATAGTATTTACTCAAATAGACTCTCGCATACGAAAAACCTAGTTATGAGATAAACTAAAAATCCAAACGGCTGAAAAGTGCTAACACGAAACCACAGCGGATATAAAATATGGAACAGTCTGAACATAGTTGAGAGGCTTGCAATCTCATATCCTGCGGGCTAGCGGCGTGTCACGTTCCACTTGAGAACTTCCTGCAGTCGACAACGCGGTTGGATTTTATTTTATGTCACATTTCGGTTTCTTGAAGATGCTATTTCTGCCGCCAAACTTTGGACAAGCGTTGTTGAGTTTCAGTTTGGGAGAGGCTGTAATTATAGTGAATTATGATATCCAACCGTCGCCGCGTCGTTGGTTTTGTAGTAGTAGCTACAGGCTGTAACAGTAGACCAGAAGGTCTTGGGCTCGAGCAACACTTTTGTGAGTTTTTATATCATGTTTTGATCACAGAGTAGATTAACGTCCAGCAGGCATTTAAAAATTGCCAATAAGTTTCTTCAATATGTTTAAGAAATAATGCAGCACCAAAGCCACTTTTAAGTGGCATAGGAACAGATAGAAGATGCCAGAAACATATCCACTATTAATTTTGTTTTTGTCATCAAACCTTTACAGCCTTTATCTATATTTGTAATAAGCATACCATACAACTTGTATTAATTGTTTTAGGATCAATGCATACACAAACAAGCAGTAATAGTGTAAAACATTTGCAAAATAATAGCGGTTGCTTCTTCCCTAAAGACAGCGGTGTTCTCAAAGACTAATCACATCACTGTCGTAGCCCGAGAGCGTGCCGACTTCATAATTATATAACACATTAGTTTAGTGGGCAAATATTTGGGTATTAGGATAGAGTGTGCATGTATGAGAGGTGATAAAACGATGGTTCTTTATCTAGCAGAAGCTGGAAGACGAGTATATGAGTTTTTGATGAGAGGGCTCCTTGAGATCTTTTTTCAAATGCCTAATCTCGTGAACACCCCTGTATCTGTACCTTTAAGGATAGTGTTTAATAAACAGAAAAGCCGACATTTCAAAAATGTAATCGTACTCAGTAAAGCTTTTACATTAATAGAAAATTGATCTTTATGTTCATCGCTGGTTCGTTATTCAATGCGATGTGACATTGATCCTTCCCATTATTTTTACCCCCTACGTCTTAGAATTTCGTGAAGCATAATTATAAATAAAAATTAAAGGTATATTTTTTGCATCCCTACCTTCGTGGGGAAGTAAGTATGAATAAATAAAAGTATTAGATTTTTTCAACGAGAATTAATAAAGCAAATTCGTGGACTCGAAAATCGTAGAGGGCCCTTGATTATCCTAAGAGTGGGTGTTACGAACCGCCCTAGATGCTTCAGGATTCGCAACGATCTTACGGAAAAAATGTCCAATTTTTTCAAGCAATGAATACATAACATGAATCTTTTTATAAAATAGTCAATAGAATCAGACCTAGCACCTACAGTATTATGCTTCAGACGATTAGAAATAATTTGGCTACGTTTTTCTTAAAATTAAAAAACAATGAATACACACACAAATTTATTGAATACAAATACTTCGACAGTGGTCATAAGTGCTCTAATATTGAATATAGATCTTTCCCGACAGTTCCTTCCACATCTGCTTGGCTGTCGCAATTCTATACTATCGCAATGGCTGCCCCAATTTTTCTATTGTTACAAAGCCAAGAGAACGCAGATCACATCGCCTCCAGCTGTATCAGATCGCGATTAAGAACGCATTAGTTCGCAGTCGCATTTGTTATTACAATCACGCGCGAGGATCTTTCTTCGTTTTCTTTAGTTGTTGAGCAAACGAGCTGTTATGTTACCTAATGGTAGTAAGATGATTATAGGCCGTGATCATATGCTCATTTGATCTTTGTGAGGAGAGAGGTTGAGGAATTTTGGAAATCTGCTTTATCCGATTCTTTTCTAAGTTCGGCCAACATATTTGATCAAAAACGGTGCCAGGTTGGTTTTATGACCGACCGCCTAGTGGGATCAATCGTAACAAATAAATCCAGTCCTACATAAATTGTATTTGAAAATATTCTGTAAAATCTTAGTCAACTTCGAATTCAGATCAAAGTTCCCCGATCCACATAGTCTCGCAGTATTATTAAACTGACGCGTTTCAATTTTTTTTTTTAATTTAAGCTATCTTCTGTGAGGTCACATTACAGTCTTCTCGCATTTGTAAGCACGTATTAATAAAAACCCTGTTATTAATCTTATACTACCATGTTCTCTGGAAACAATATCAAAGCCTATTTTAGTATTTCTAATTACTTAAGCTAAAATTCCTTTGTTAGTTGTGTTGTTTGTCTGGCTAGAATGCTTTGGCGGGGTCAAAGCTGCATTATTTGTATTACACCGAATAGAGCTTTCATGCAAAGCTTGTAAGCACCTGTATGACGCGTTTGTGAAGGCTTAATGCGTAGGCTTCATTTTATGACTTGTTCGTATCAAAAGCTTTAGTTTTGTAGGATATAGTGCCGTTACATAGACATAGTATAGCGTTTCGTCTCCCACGGAGTATCAAGCACAAAGTAACTTCAAAAATATCTCCTCAAATAAAAGAGAATTTTAAAACAATCCGCTCGAATTTAATTGTACAAAGTCCGTAACATTAAATACATTAAGAATACTGAGACGGTAATTTTCAAAACTGTCTCTGATTAAATTACTTCATCGCTTAAAACGTTTCGAAGAAAAAGAGAAATCCAATTGTGCTCCGATCTGGTTAGCGTTGTTATAATAATTTCATTTGTTTAAGTGCTTTGTTAATGAAGTTAAATAAGCGATTTATCTTCTTTGAAGATTGCCGTCTGCGGTACATCAACGTGCATGGCTCCAAATTGAGTTTCTGTAAAGTAGACTTAAGCTTGAAGTCCGCACTAGACCAGCATGGTGGAGTAAACCTTGTTGGTAGTAGAGGAAGTCAGTTTGCAGCATTGGGGTAGTATATTTTAAAAATCTGATATTATTAACTTCAGTCAGTGGTAGGTATTTTATGCAAGGGAAGGTACAACCGTTGGTTGTATTTGCAGCTAAGCAATTTTAAAGCACCCTTATTTCTATTTATATCACGTTGAGTGAAATTACTGGTAATTAAAATTAAACTAATTTTCGGATTCTATCGCGGTTTTTTGTATTTTATTTTTCTCCCGACGTTTCGAAGACTTTGAAACCTTCATGGTCACGGGGGACTGAGGTGTTGCATAACATAAGAAATCATTACTGGTAATTACCTTATTATTATTATTAGAAACAAAATTACTCTCAGTTCCATATACGACTTGTAAAAATAATTGGGAGCCCTGGCAGCTGATTATAGTTTACCAGCAGGCGATGCATTTATCATCACGCGAGTGATTTGCTCGTTTCGTCAGTCCATAGAATAAATATTTTGTGTAAACTGCTCTCATTCTTACGCATTTTAATTGTCAGATTCCTTTGGAGATATAGTTTATGGTATTTACAATCATATGCTTTTGCAAATATTGCTATATAAAAGCATAGGTTATATCCAATAATCACAATATACGACGACATCCAAACAAATAGGTTTATTTCTCAGAAGCAATGTCGTAAATCGATTGCTGTAAGTTATGCATAGGTTCTCGAAAGCTCCATCGAATATGGATGACTTATGGTGTACTGGGCCCTTATTCTGTAAGTTAGTGTAAACGCGTAACGCGGCCGTGTCATGTTATCTTCGAGAAATGTGCGTGGAATGGTATTCTGTAAGCCAAATTTCTATAGTCCTAAACATGATGCGTTGTGTTACGTGCTTATTACGCACTGTTAAAATAACGTGCGGGATAGAGAATAAGGCCCCTGCGCGCCAAATAAAATTTATAAAATGTTGGCAGACATGCGTAGTAGATAGATATATATGAAGGATTCGGTATTGCGATGATATTACGCAGTGGAATTTTGTGTCGTTCATATAATTAAAAGACTGCAAAAAGGTTCATAATTTTTTACTACGTGATCAGATTTTAATAATATAATAATATTTTAATAATGTCCGCTCTTTCTTCAGTTCTTCTTATATAGAATCGGAACAACATCCTACTGCAAATATGTATAGCCGGGAAATAAATTTCTATAGACCGAAACTACACGTTTACCCCACAGGTATGCAGTGGTCCAACCAAAGCACTTAGTTTTCGCCATTTATGTTCCCTCCCAAGATATGTTATGGAACGAGCGTATCGCCACATCGCGCACTTTTTTCAGACTCCGGGTTATTATTGATAAAAAATCCCAATATTACTACCCGACCCGGATTTGAATTGGACCTTAAAGCGCGCCGTAACACGCACTGACACCTAGTAATTAGTGTAGGTAGATAATATTTGCGGACGAGTCGCTATCAGACTACTGACCCGCTCTCGTATAAAAGTTATATCTGGCCAGACCTGCCTACAGCGTTATTGGTTTTTGGCGCAATGGGTGAAGTTAACAACTTTTTGCGGTATACAGAGAAGTTAATCAAATATCCAGATAGAACCAGGCTGCCGTTCAGTAATCTCGGAATGGAACCTCGTCGAGCTTTTTTTTTGCTTCAGTAACGAACCGGATTTGCAATTTTATCGAGCTAGCTTATAATTTAGAGGAGAAGGGAGGGTCAAAATCTTATTGATTTTACGGCAGAGCGAAAAAATGTAGGCTCTGATACTCCCCCCTAATTTATTACTGATACGTTGAAGTTATACACTGGAACATACGTATTAGATGGATCTCTGTGAATGTCGCTAATAATATGTATAGTTTCCTCTCATCACCTCGCATTCAATTTCGATGCGGGTCAGCTCAACAAATTTTACCAGTATATTGTAAAATAATGTCAATTAATTGGGGATTAAGATTCGAACCAATAGTATCTTCTTGTAGTGTAAATATAGTAAGTTTCATATCCACAAGCCCACTAACAAGATGATGAATTCTCTACAATTATGCCATCCACTCTCAATCATACACTATGTACATTTTTAACCGCCTTCAGAAAAAGAAGCGGGTCCCCAATTCGATGTGTTTTTGATGATCGTTACCTCAGAACTCATTAATTTATTGACCGATTTGGAAAAATATTTGAAAGAATGTATTTCCAGATTGTTCCCGTTAATTTTTTTCCAAAACGGTTCAGTGGTTTTATAGTACAAATACAAAAAAATCCCGCTATAGTTATTGGTTCGGACCGATGTATCGTTCCTAGGTCAATGGCTGTAAACTATATGGTATGGTATCCGCTGGCTACAAAATATCAATAAAATCCAGTTTGTTGCACTCTTTGTATAAATCCGGATTCAGTACCTTTACTACTTTTTAATTTCTCATAAACACTTCCAGTGATACAACGGATTCGAAACGCAAAGCACCTTCAGAATCTGGTGATGACACCAAATAAAACTAGATATCGATATTTCGAAGTTTGGAGTTCCGTCATCCATTGTAATGCACAAATATATATTACTAATCTCACATTTAAGGCACTCTGTTACATATACTATATAATGTAATATTTACGTCATATTGGTAAAAAGATATCCTTTACAACAGTTGTGACGTATGACATAGTACGCACTATGTTGGCACATATAAGTATTCTATGTACGTAATGAATATTAGTCAAAATTGCGCGCCTATGCCAACTTGTTGAGCACTACATGTATCAAAACTTTACTAGTTTCTGCTACCATCGGTCTTAAGGCACCTAAATATTATACAGAACCCCGAATCGTTTAGTAGTTAGACATTTCTCCGCTCGCTGTTTTGTGTGCTTTTTTGTGTGTTCTAATTTCGCCGGACAGATGTTAGGGTTGAACGGCTCTATAATATTTTTTGTTATCATTGCTTTAAAAATATTTTTCTTAAATCGTCATAGTACATTTTTCCTTTATTCCTTTTGTTATTTAGGGAAGAGAATTTACTTTTTATGTCTTCCTATCCTTTCTATTTAATTAATTTCATTGCGGTTTAAAGATAGCTTAGTGATTTTAGACTCGCTGAACGTTATCCTTCGGTTTCATTCAAATCTGTGTTATTGTCTTTACTAAACTATGGGAAATGTACCTAGTGGGTTTTCAAAGACAGTATTGAAATACTTTAAGTTAATATTTTAACTTTATAATCGATATAAATATAGTAGAACCATGCTGTTAGTAATTTAGCCTACAGTGAAAATTAGTTGGCTTGACTAGATCTCCGTTATCCATAGAAAACTAATATGAAATACCAGCTTTGTTCATTTCGCGTGAGATGCGAGATTGCCGGAAGCGTAATAAAGTACATATGGTTTCCGGTTCGTATTGTTAAAGGTCGACAACATGCATTTGTAACAGTCATATTCTGCAGTAGATGACCCTATTTTCCTGGTATCAATAAAATATATCAACAGAAATATTACATTCTTTTTTATGAATAATTATAAATGCATTTTTATTAACCTCGGAACTACGATGTCAATATCATCGTTACATCCGGACCTCGTATTGCCATTAAATATTTCACGAACCGTGCCAACCATAGCTTTTTGTTGTGGAACAAACAGCGAATGCGCAATTGTTCCGTGTCAGCCGCTGGAAACCAAAACGAAGTATTGGCAGCCCTGACTGATACTCCATTTTGATTGCGAGTCATTTTAAATTTTGTATAGACGGTTGTCTGCAGTATTAACTGAGTTATTTATTTTGAGACATATTGAAACTTTTACTGAAAGTACTTTAAGTCTAGTTAGTTTCATAAATCTTTGTGAATAGTTTGTTTTAAATCTGCTAATTCTCTTGACATATTGTTCTTCAAGTTGGATAACTCGTGGTCTAATCAAATCATATGAAAAATTAAAATCCGAAAACTTGGCAGTTTGCACAGTCTAATGTCATGGCTTTCTTCTATGTATTAATATTCGTGACTGGTAGAACGTACGTCACGCACGCACGCATGAAATCTTGTATAGTAGTTCCATAAACATCGTAGATGAGCTCGAATAACTACTTTGGGAAATCTCCTTCTAGTTCGGGATATCCGTCTTATTTAACATGATATAATTGTGTCTAATTTCTTACATGACATCAAAGTATATCTGTATAAATACAAAAAGTACCTAACCGATCAATAATAAACTAGCGTAAATAGAAAAAGCGCAGAGAATCTTCCTGACGCGATATTATTGAATAAGTTGATTGTGTACTGAACACTGGCTGTGGTCGCGTAATTGACAGTTTGACGCATCTGGGCCGATCCAGCCGGCCAGGTGACATAAATAAAATTTTAACTTGTGCAATGATGGAAAATACGAGGGTAAATGAGATTCGACGAGATAAATTGGTTAATCCAGAGGATTTATTTGGCAACTTAAATTATGAAGAATTGCTTAATCTAACTTTTGTTCTGAGAAGATTTGAGGTACGAAATCCTAATTTGATTAAGTACAGGCATACATCATGGGAGGGATACTAGCACCCACTATGGAACTAGTTATGGTAGCTTTTCGAACGCAAAGACATGAGCTTACGTCATGTTAGCATATTATCTTGGACATCGTGTTCTTATAAGCCAGAATCGAGATACATTGAATGACATACAATATGCAAAGTTATCTAGGACGTTCCATTTCAAAAGATGTAACTGGAGAATTCTGTTCTAGTGCGCTAAGTACTTGGACTTTTTGTGAAGTTCCGAGCGGAACGGAACGCGAGCTGTGTCTGGCGGAATCAGCATAAATATTTCCCGGAAATTTATCGTGCAATGTGGGAATAGAAGGCATTGAGATGCTAGACTTAGATTTCTATATTTAAAGATTGAGAGGAACAATTTATGTTATTAAAGATCGTAAGCCCGATGTAATTACTGGTTATCGATAAACTGTAACTTATATCTCGTGATAACGAGCACTGTACAGGAATATACAATGCATTGTAACTTGAAATATCGATTGGTGTATATATATATATATATATATATATATATATATATATATATATATATATATATATATATATATGGGTTAAGATTGTCATTTTAAGCGTCAGCTTATCTAGGCATAGAGATGTATAAACTTGTTCTAGACTCGAATAAAGTTCTTTAGACGTAATTTTTTTGTGTTTGGACAGCTCACGAATCACAACAAATAAAAAAAGATTAGGGACAAGTTTTTACCATTTTGATTCGTAGCAAATACAATTCAAAGTGCTAATTTACGATGACCTGGGTTAAACCAATAGTGAAAAGATAATCGATATTGACGTTAACTCCTTTCACTATGTTTAGATAGTTACTGTGAAAGTACTTGAGCAGTGTTTTATTTTTATTTAACGTGTTGATTAACGTTTTGATTGAGTGGCATTTGAAATTGCTAATAAGAATTTGTCCGAGGCTCTCATGTGCAATCTTAGTTTTTTTTACATTTTTAAGTATGATATGTCTGCCAAATGAATAATTAAATGGCATGATGAAAATATACATTTTAGATAAGGTATCTGGTATTTTAAAAGAAAGAGGGCTTAGGACAGCGGCGTAACTTAGCGTAGCATGACCGCAAAATGCCACGGGTCTCTGGCTTAAAGGCCCAGACTTTAGATTGCCCCCGACCCGAGAAGAAAAGGACCGACTTGCTTCGAGGTCGTGGCGGTTGTAGTTCAGGCTGCTTATAATAGTCTTGTTGTGGCCTAAATAAAACTTGCCGGATCTTACACTGGCGAAGGGCCCCATTGCATGAATATGCAAGGGGCCATCATGGGTGTAGTAACATTACTGGCTTAGAAGAAAGAGTAAATCGGCCAGTGACGTTTTGGTTTATACGAACTGGTCTGTTTTATTGGGTAGCTAAAGGTTTATTAACCACTGTGTGAGATTACGCAACATTATTTTTATGACATTCTCATTACCTTAGAAGGTTAAAATGGAATAACACACGGTGTCGAGCGTACTGCAGTGACATGAAGTACTTGGAAATACAAACTTTTGGATGGTGTTGCTCTCTTCATACGGACTCTACTTACTACCATACATTTCACAACGTAATAGTCTTTTAAACACATACATCGTAAAGAATAATAACTAAATTAATGCTCTAAATCCAACCTATAAAAACTTTGTAAGATCTCAGATACTAAATGTTTTTAACTTATAACAAGCCCAAACGGCTCAAAGATGTTTTTCTTATGCAAACGAGTACTTAAACAGGGCGTGAATTAAATGTTTCTTTTAAGTAGCTATTCTGTTTATCTTGTTTAGTATTACGTCCTAAAACAACAAGGATTTCGCAGAAGCTAAGCCAATCTTACAGACGAACTGCCTGGGAAATTAGATTATACGTAACAGTGATTTTTTTAGAAAAATATACCAGCGTATTATTTATCTGATCTGACGCGGAGGCTAGCTGTGGGATATCATTATTATCGTAGTGTAGAAATACATGTCAAACATTATTTTGGCGCAAACATGAACATTGGAGACACGGATATGATACCTGTTGGATTACTTGTCACATATCGTAGGTACACTTTCCCTTTTTTTGGGTTAAAACTCGCTATGGCCCTCGTAAGTGTGTCACGTTCCGGGATCAGCCTGTGTATATCCGGTTCCAACATGCCGGCATAACTGAGTCGACTTCCGCGGGGTATTTTTCGTCAGTTGTCATTTTTTTGGATCCCACTCCTCTTAACGCCAGCTGAAGTGAGGTCACTTTTCCATGCCCGAATAAGTAAAATAAACTTAGTCACTTCAAGTTCATTTGAATTAGTGTGTAGATATCAGGAAAAATAACTCTTATAAATGACACCCGACATTTCCAGCTATTATCACCGCTTTTTAATTAGTATTTATTACAGGATAATAATAAATAACTTTGTCTGGCCCTGGATTACTTTTTGATTGCTTTATACCACAATCTACGACTGACACCATATAAATTAGCAAATGAATATTATTTAGACTGATTTGGTGACGTAGTTGTGTTGTTTACACGGTATGACTGTCACTCTGCGGTCTCGGGTTAGAATCCTTGGTCGGGCAGAGTGACTGAATTTTTCTGCTCAGTATCAGTCAGGAGATTGGTTATTCGTTCGATATGGCATAATATTCGTCCCCATCTCAAAGCGAAAAGTGTATGAGAAAATTTTACGTTTTTACCTACTATCATGGTATGCAGGTGAGCTTATCTTTCTTACTCCAGGATATCAGGAAAAAATGCAAATTTAGTAAAACACAAGCGTTATACACAACACGTCAATACATCCAGTTTGTTTATCCCACGGGAGAGATTTTAAGTAGCACCGTGTTTTCCATTTATATTAAGATGAGTTTGTTTTGAGTTGAATGAAGATGCGGGAAAATAACGTTCACTTTATTTAACAACGTAGAGTCAGTTTGGATTGATGTTTGCACGTTAAACATCAAAATGGAAATGTGTTTTGCATTTTATATGGGTTTATCTATAACAACTATGCGTGTGTATTTTAAAATTTTCTCGTTATCTGTGTTTCATGGTTCATTCTTGTAGTTCACATCAACTTTCAAAGGAACTGACCTTAATCTTTTTTAAGATTGATGTATGTGATTATTTTGATGATATTTGAATTGACTCTTATTATTATAAAATGCTAAATATTTGTAAATTCATTCCAGTTTCTGAGAAAAATATTATACCTTGTTGGCATTAACACATTACATTACTGCGCCGTAATATTGCAAAACAATTAATTATCTGTCTATTTCTCATCATTCTGGGATTCCAATCTATAATCGGTTAGAATTTATACACATTCCATTACCCTGGAAAGGTAGGCAGAGGTGCAACTAGGGCATTAACTTCTTGTCTGTGGGGCCAGCCTAGACACCATCGGAGACAAATTCCAAACACCAGGTCGATGTTGAGTAAAGAAAAAAACCAATATCAATTTATAACAGGTTACTAATGGTATTAATTGCTCTTAATTATTACAGGAGGTCTCTTCGGCATCAGCAAGGTGCTGAACTTCTTCCCAGTGGGAGGGGAGCGGGAGTGCCAGCCTGTGGGATACAACATCGCTAAAGCCGGCATATGCCTCAACGCGTACGACTGCCGGCAAAGAGACGGCAGGGCTGCTGGCGACTGCGCGCAAGGACTGGGTGTTTGTTGCGTTTGTGAGTTTGAAAAATTACACCCTAATTCCTAGAGTCCAGAAGTTTCATAACACACTGAAATAACCAGTATATGATTATTATATTACACTAGAAAAAAATATAGGAATCACACAATAATTTGTTCGGTTTAGCATCCCGCGCCACACGAATCATAACTCGTACAGTACTGCGAAATATACAAATTATTAAACCCTGCTAGACTATTATTTACTTTATAAGTACTTAGTTCGAGTCTGTTATTACATAACACAAACATTAAATTACTAAAATACTAATAAACGGTAAACTTCAACGTTAAACAATCCAGACGCAGAGAGCTCGGCCGCAAATCACTCCGTCTGTGAGTCCCACTTTCCACTTCGAAACAGCAACGCTGGAGAAAATATATTTATTATCTATTGTTGGTACACTTCAATGGATTAGAATTGGTAGTGGTTAGCGGTTTCGAATTTCAATTTAAATAAGTTTTTATGTGGTGTTGATGAATTCCAAATAAATTGAGGTGTTCATGATTAGCTATTTAAGTCTCAAACTCATAGTGTTATTACCTATGTATGCTAACTGTTTATTGATTAATTATGAATAATTATTGTTAAGTTAGAAGTCGCGCAGACACGTGCACTCGCTGCCGAGACATACTATACTACTAATTATCATACTGAAAGGTATTTCCATCAGTAACCATCAGTTTCATGGTAGTTTAAAGCCATTAAATTTGCCAAAAAACTTGCAGAAGTTGCTTTCCGCAAGTGATGTTTACCGTAAGACTATCACGGTATGTTGGTTTCTGCAAATTTTGAGGCTTGCAGGACTTGCGGTAAAACACATGTGTATAGCAACCCTATACGCAAGTATATAGTGAAAAGAAATATTTTCACTCTATTTGGCCTATTCATTATCCGGCCGCAGGGTGTCCACTGCTGAACATGGGCCTCCCCCAAAGATTTCCAGATCGTCCTATTGGAAGCCACCCGCATCCAGCGACCTTTCAATCTATTGAATATTTATTAATATATTGAAATATTTCCTGAAGTGGAAATGGCACTGGAAATTCTTGGAGAATATATTGCTGAAAAGACTTGTCAGTCTAAACTTACAATAAAGTTTTTCGTGAACAAGTTGACAGCGTCTAGTTTTGTAGAAATTACCTTGAACATTATATTTATCACCGCGTGTCTTCGCCGCGCGATATTTCTTGCAAACAACAAAAAACTATTCGTATAAACAATAAGAAACAAGACGCAGAATAACGAGACTTGATACTTTGTCAAAGATAAACTTTAACCTTGATATTTCTTGTTTGCCTTAGTTAGTTACTACTTTAGTGCTATTTTATTGGTACAATGTTTAAGGATTCTATTATATAAACTGATCCTTTACTTATCGTGTATTATATCTGATTTATATTTATATATCGAAATAAAATGTAAAGGATCTTATATTTTTTGAGCATTTAATCACAGTGAAGAAGTTGTGTTCAATACTCTTAATAATTAGATCTGCAACATGCTAATAAACTTTGATCGACAGCTCGGCCAAGTAGTACCACGGTTTTGCAAGAAGTAAATTAATGTAGTAATGAAAAAACATACATCACGCTTTTATTTCCGAAGGGGTAGGCAGAGGTGCTCCCGCAACTTTTGAAGTAACAGCATTGTTCCATTTAATAAAAACAGTTATTGAGATTTTTGGGGACCCTATTCGAAAGCGTCCCATCTCCTGTCCGACGATCGTTCACGCAAGTTTTCATTTCGTATGATGACTTGCTTAATTTGAAAGGTACGAATATTCCGACCATGTTATTGAATCCAAGTTCATAGAAAACACACTCATAACTATAACGGGGTCGAGATTCAAGAAATCAAATCATGTGGAAAATAAGTAATAGCAAACTTGTAAGGATTCAGAAATGGGATCCTAGTAAAAGAATCTTCGAGAAAGCTCTTCGACGACAAACGACGTCTTCATGGCCACTGTCGCAGACTGAATTTTAAAATGGCGCGTGGCCCGAATGCGTTCGTGGATATTATGAATTCAGATCTCCGCCGGACTTTGAAATTAGGTTTGTTTGTTTATAAAAGTAAAGTTTGACCGCTGGTGTAGTTCGGGCACGCGCCGCGAGATGTCACTATATTAAAGTTTAATGGACTTTTTAAGTCTTTGATTTTCGCAGTCCTTTTAGTAACGGATTGCAAAACTATCCCACAGTTTTTAATGGTCTTGGCTGTGTCATGTTCTCCTATAATAAATAACCAGGCGGTCGAATTATTTAGACATTTTTAATTTGAAAAAACATTGAATTGGTCATGGAATGTTATAGAAAAGCCTTTCAATTCTGTCTACCCTCGATAAAGGCATGAGTTAGTATTCTGTTAATTCATTAGCATAGTACGTTAAAAATACAATATAAAACAACGATAAAAAACGGAGCTGTAACAATACTTTTTTTATCACCATAAACGTTATTTCTCTAGGGAGATATCGATTACAAGTATTGGCGCCAATAAAGCAGAATTGTTTATTTAGCGTTTGACATTATTCCCCTTCCTATTGAGAAACAAGTTAATGCATGAAGTGCGGGATTCATTTCTATGTTCGGTTTTTATTCAGATTAGATGGTTGGCTAGTTAAATAATCACCTGTAAAAAGCTCATTGGTCTAGCGAGTGTATTATGGGCTTAAGCTCTGACTCCGATTATCAGATCGTGGCAATGTTTGTAGTACAGTTAGCCCAGAATTAAATCTTACAGAGAAGGTTTTTTTTGTTGCTTTGAATGACAAGACGAGCTTGCCGTTCGCTTTATAGTAAGCGATACGACCGTCCATAGACAGTAGAAACACCATCCAACAACTTGAATTACAAAGCATTGTTTTGTATTCTACTGCACTCACCATCCTGAGGTATGAGATGTTAAGTCTTATTATATCCAATAGTTACACTGGCTACAATGTTCTTCGGAATACAACAATGACTACACACTGCTGCTTGACGGCAGAAATAGATATTGCGGTGGTACCCAGGCAGACTCTCACACATGAGAGATTTACCACCAACAAAGAAAGGTTGAAATACGCAATCGACCAGTGATATAATTTAAACCAACGAGAAACATATCAGTTTTTAAAATTATGATTATAACAAAAATAGGCTGTCTATAGAATACAGTTTGCAGCCAGAACATCTGTTTTGTTACGCGGTGTACAGTAACTAAACGCATTTGCGGCGCGACAAACTGTCTCTAATATGTCTCGGGAATCATGCGCTTAATGGCGTCGTATATTGTTACAGGAATAGCTGTTTTGAGGTTTTAAAGACAGAAAAAAGAGTATATATACCATACGTTCTGCTAAATATGTTTCTGGCAAAATAGATATTCATATGAACATGTCATTTCTCAGGCTATTAGGCTTTTTGCTCGTCGGTATATCAAGCTTTATTAAAAATATTTTTATAGGGAATATGGACGTGTTTTGTGAATTTTCGCATGACAAAATCTTTTATTTTGTATGTTATGGCAGTAACCCCACTATACCTTATGATAAGTAGAATGGCGATTGACGAGAGATGATCACCCATCGAAACTCGACACAATTATGCCGGCCTCTTCGAACCGGATATACACCGGCTGATCCCGGAACGCGACACACTCACGTGGATCACGATGGAGGGTTTTAATAGCTTGTCTACAGTGGTTGTTATACACGCGGATATAAAATATATCCTACCACCAGCAATCATGAATGTCAGTGAACCAACAAG
This sequence comes from Manduca sexta, assembly GCF_014839805.1. Taxonomy (NCBI): domain Eukaryota; kingdom Metazoa; phylum Arthropoda; class Insecta; order Lepidoptera; family Sphingidae; genus Manduca; species Manduca sexta. The sequence continues at coordinate 363,898 of NC_051124.1, forward strand.
ACATCGTTAAAAGTTAGAAACAAACAACTAAACCAATCCCGTACAATGCACGTTTCATATTATTCTAACGCGCCCCACTGCCTCTTCCAACGTGCATATTATCCAGACGTTATGTAAATACATTCAGTCGTATCCAGATTTTATGACGTATGCATACTCTTTGTATTCAAATTAAGGACCTCACCACATTACATCGCTTCGGTTCAGGCTGTAGCATTAACCTGAATTGGATAATATTTGTGGTTTTGGTTTGCTTTTTTTTCATATCCCTTGAATTAATGTAGTTTTAATTTCGTTCTTATTTAATTATTTGTTTTGTGTTTTTTTAGTTTTGTCAAACGTCGTAATATATTTGACAGATTGGAATTGTTTTTTGCTAACGGAAAACGCCTTGTGTACCTAAATATATGCTATCATTTAAAAATAAATTTCAGTGGGCATAAGATGTCATTAACGGTATAGAATATTGAGACCCAGATATGTGTTAAGGTAAATAAAGCTTAATCTAGCTTGTCTAGCAGATGTTGTTATGTTAACTGTCAGTCTTTCTAGACGTCAAGAAGAGCACACAATTACAATTAACGACATCTCGGTATATATTTCACGTATTTTATTTTACATTACTTTTTCTTCTGATAGTGTCCTTGTAAATCTATGTAAAAAAATATATCGCGGAACGAGTGTGCGCTAGACTTTACGTATTATACAATCTGTGTCGTGCGGCGTCGCCTGCTTGTCAGCATACGTTCAACGTAATAATGTAGTGTGACAGGTCAGTAGCGGGAGACGCCACGTGCCTGCGTTATTATTGGATAGGGGAAATGCACCAGTAGCAAGACTTATACCGTATGTTGATATTATCTTTGTTTTAGTAACGTAGTCACGTGTTAAGTCTATTTTAGTTTGAATATTCGTAAGTTTAGACTGGTAGTTATGGATATTGTAGTACGTGTGATAAAGGGGTGCCTTAAACAAATTATAATTCTGGGTTACACATATATTTTTCGTAGTAAATAATGTACTCAATATAAAATGTTAGTAAGGCTACGTTTAACTTAATCGCACAAGGGAGGAAATGAGAGAATTCAGATTAAACGCATTGGAACTCGTCTGCACCATCTGTGTTGTAAATTGTAAAATTATTAAAAGAAATCAACAAATCTTTATGACCTATGAATGACTGCTATCAAAAAATTATACCCAAATTCCCATTAGTTAAAAACTCATTAATTTTCCATTGATATTTGAAATAGATAACTGATTTAACATGCCAATTAGGCTTTAACACGAAAGGTCATGTCAAAGTTCAGAATTAACAACTGCCAAGTATAAGTGCCTTCACCCTATTTCTTGGAAAGTGATTATCGGAAAGGTCAATTTGATATAGAAAGGGACCTCGAATGGCTCAATTTGAAATTGGATTGCACCAGACTATTTGCCGATGGTTAAGTTTAGTAGATTACAAGTATAACTTAGAAGTTAGTACTCGTTAACTTAACTCAAGGAATAGATGAACAAAGCGCTAAAGACATTGCTCTGCAAATACTTTATTTTCCTTCACCTCGGGAATTAGTGAAAAAATCTCTATTCATATAATGTTAATGCCACATAATATCCATGTTCTTATGACATTAAAATCTTCGTAGTGGTAAAGGGTGGACAAACTTGCGTTTTCCCTTTGTTATCATATGGACCTTCAATTTTTTCATAGTGAATATTGGCAGTTGGATCTACGTTCACACAACATCACGAATTTATCCCCGAAGGGGTATGGAGAGGAGCAACCAGGGCACCCACTTTTCGCCAAGTGTGTTCCGTCCCATGATGTGATAGGAGGCGAGCCTATCGCCATATCGGGCACAAATTCCTGATACCGGGCTGATACTGAGCAGAAACACCCAAATATTACTTTGCCCGACCCGGGATTCGAACTCAGGACCTCAGAGCGGTGTCGTACCGCGCATGCAGTACAACTATGCCACCAAGGCAGCCAGTCAGTTGGATCTATTTCTTTACAGTTGAAGTATCTTGCGGTGGCGCTGTCCAAAACAACTTGACATACTTCATGTCCCCTGGTTTCCCGGAGTTGTGGAGCGGCGAGGAAGACTGCAACATCACCATCGACAAGACCTATGCCGGCATCATGCAGCTCAAAATCGACTTCATACACTTTACTATTGTGAGTAAACCTACCAACCAAAATTATGCAATTTCCTAGTATTATAATTATTTTATGACATTAATCTGTAAACATTTTTTTCTTTGAATGACGAGACGAGCTTACCGTTCGTCTGATTGTAGCAATACGACCGCCCATAAACAGTAAAAACACCATCCAACACCTCGAATCACAAAGTATTGTTTTATATTCCATTGCTCTCGCCATCCTGAGACATGAGATGTTAAGTCTTATTAAGTCTAGTAGTTACACTGGCTACAATGTTCTTCAAATCGGAACACAACAGAAAATATTTAAGCAGTATGCCATTACAATTAATATTAAATTATAAGGTACAATTGAATATAGCATGTGTTTCCTCATTTTTTTTCTAGGGACAACCAAACAGAACGACAGGCGAATGTGACGAAGACGCAATGGTGTTAGGTGACGGTGAGACAAAGTTCACGCTGTGCGGGCAGAACCACGGACAACATAGTATGTAATGTTTTATAATTATTCATATACAGCTGGATAATAAAGCTGGTCTCTTGCATGAACAAGAGTAATCCTTTCTAGAATCCCATAATATATAATAATCCTATCAGCTCTGTATTATATACTGTCCCACTGCTGGGAACGGCCTTCCTCTACTAATGAGAGGTAGGAGAGGAGGCCCGTTCTAGTGAGACTCTTGAATCCCATAAAGAGAGGCAATAACAAAAATATTTCAATTACATAATTATATTTACAAAGTAGGAGTATGTTGCACGGGGCCTAGTATCTTGAGACTTAACTGATATTAGGAAAAAATAGTTATTTCATTACGTTCAATGTCTTTCAAATCAGAATAGGCCTTAACAGAAACATGTATGTGTGATGCCTGATGATCAACTAAACAGATTCAAACGAAGACCATTTTCACCAACTGTTCATCCATAATTCTCATTTGTTCTCCCTTCAATTCTTCTGATTTTTCTTTTATAGCTATTTATTCTTTATTAAGTAATAGTATATTAATGAGCTAATAACTCGTTAATAAAGGCTTTAGGATTCTGTCCACACTATTGGTAATTACATGAATCGATTGAAGTGCAATTATTGCGTTGAATTGGATTCCGTCGGTATTCCATAATTACTGCTCCAATTATGAGCTTGTGTTACGTTATTGCGTAGTAATATAACACCACTAACTACATGGATAATTATTGTGGTTTATTGTAAACGGGATTTATTGGGTTAGTTTTCTAGGTTGATTGTACGGAGGTGCCGTAGGAGAGCAAAGTATTTTGGTATCGACGATTATACTAAAGTTTAAACTAAATATAAATAGCATTATTTTTGAATGAAACAGACCTACGAAAGACATTACTCTATAAATATTACCCGTTTCTGAGCGTATAGTGTTAAAACTAGATATCACGCTGGCCTAATGCAGATTTTTAGTTCTCCATATGTTTTTCTTGCATCATTTGCAGTTTATGTTTTCTTAGATCCTGAAGACAATATTCTATTAACATTACCTTAAGAGTAAACAAAATCTTTCCAGTATATTACACATTATCAAGCAAAAGTGAGAGACGAGAGGCAGAGGACCTACCAGGGACGAAGACGACGCACCTGTCGATGCGCATGCGCGGGGGCGACATGCCGCGCCTGTGGCTGATGCGCCTGGCGCAGATGCCGCTCGCACAAGCCGCGCCGCAGGGCTGTCTGCAGTACTACACTACGGATAATGGTTAGTGAGCTCTTTATTAGTGTAGTCTTCAATCTGACAGCATGGAGACTGTGTCGTCACAATTTTATTATTTTGCATTATCGGCTACTCATGAGTTTTTGACTCTCATTATAGGTATCCCAAGATACAGGCCTAGTTTTGGGACCCATGACAATTATTGAAATGCTTAAACTCAGATATGCCAATTATTGTTTATGTACTTTTTAATGTTATTATTTCTGTGTTCTTTTTGTTGTTATAAAGTAAGTTATTATTATTATTATTAATTAGTATAGACCGCCATCTCGTCAACACCACTGGAAGTGAGAGATGAATATTAAAAATTAGAAAATAAAGCCCATGGATGGCGATAGGTCAACTTGAATTGCTGTAGTAGAATTTGTGTGATGCCCAGTGTATATCACCGCTAAATAGGACCTATGCAGTTGCCGCGGTCGGTTATAAACAGCATCTGCTTGACTGGAAATCTTTCCCTTTCATAGATAACGCAATCATTTGTTCCTCTGTAGTGGCGGAAACCTACAAACCGCAACAGTAAACATTATCATTGCTATTCTTATTAAATTTATTTGGAAAAGTACAACTTTCAGATTTGGCATTAACAAAAACTTGTATCGCGCATTCTTTTCCAATTTTTTTAAAATCTTATATTTGCTAGTTTAAAGTTAATATAATGTAAGTTGGTAAATAATGTTGATAGCATTACTATAGTCTTCTTCCTTGTGGTTAAATTCAACATTGTGTAACATTGTTTTCTTTCTTATGCTCGCTAGTTCACATTTAACAAAATATATAGAAAAAAAAGTATTTATAACTAGGATTATAATAATGGCCATTCGTTATTTACATTTTCCTTGTATGAAGCAAAAATCACACATTCATTTCTCTGATATGGAGACAAAGAAAACAATACTTTCTATAGATAGACTAAAATACATTACATTTTTATACATCTACCAAAAGACGCCTGAACAAGTCCAAAGCTTCTAAGTAAAAGGATTATCAGAAGTAAAATTCCAAATATTTCCAAATAACATTATAGAATCCGACTTAGTATGTAGTCTGTAAGGCGCCAGTTTCATGAGATTAGCTGGTACCTCGACAAGTCCTGCACGAGGATTGAATTAACTTCGAGATAAGTTTAAAGTAATAAAAGTTTATGCTTCGAGAAGACACTTTGAATATTTTACTGTTGTACGTGTTTTGTTTTTAAATAAGTTAATAAAGTTAGCATTAATTTTTATTATTAAATGAGCACGGCATTTTGACCCCACTGCATCAAACGGTAAGTGGAGTGGGGTCCAGTAGAATATCGGCTGACGAGAGATGATTACCCCTCGGTAGTCGACATAATTATACCGGCCTGTTGAAAGTAGATATACACAGGCTGATCCCGGATCTCGACACGTACGTGGACCACTATGACGGGTTTTAACACCTTTTATAGGATTGTCGCTATCCGTGCGGATATAAAATATATCTCTACCACCAGCTATATAAGTATTAGTTTAGTTCGATGGATTAGGTTTTAAACGGTTCGCGACAATATTTTTCTTCGTCAGAAAAATGGTGACTTAGATGGTCGTTAACGGCTGTTTGTCAATGTCAAATTCTCTCCAAGTGGTATTTGAATCGACACCAATCATATGCTGTGGAGTGTGCGATGTCACAAGACTGAGCCGCGAACTCTGGAATATAATTTATCTTAGTCAGTCTGAAGGTAGTCATAACTTGTAATGCAGTATATGAATGTATAAAGTATATGAATTTTAGAGAGGCAAAACTAAAGTTTTGAACAACTTAGTTTGACTGAACAGCGAGATCCTAGATTCTAGGTGGGACAATAATAAGGCGCGTGACTTTCATTTCCAAAAACTTTCTTTTTCAGACGTTATGTCTTTGATGTTGTAATAGATAGTTATTAAGAATGCTCCTATGAAACAGTTGTATTATGTGCGCGGTACAAATACTACTCTGAGAGCTTGGGTTCAAATCCCATATCAGATAAAATGTTACCATTTTTTTTACTAAATAGCAACCTGGAGTCTGGAATTTGTCCCTAGTAGCGGACTTGCCTTCGATCATATTATGGAACGGAACTCATAGTATGTCAATTGTTTGTCCTGGTTGTACCTGCCCAAGCCTTGGTGTATGAAGGTGTGATGTGCGTGCATTTTGTAATTGTAGATTAGAACTATTTCATCTTAAGCCGTATACAGGTTCAGCAAAGTATTCTTCTAAAATTTGCGTTTCAACCTAACTTTTTATGAAAAGGAATATATTCCAGATCTATAAAAAACATAGACGTATTTGATGTGTCGGAGATAGCCTAGTAGGGTGTGAAACGGACTACCGAGACGAATGTCCGCAGATTCAAAACCCAAGGGCACAAACATCTGAGTTTTTCTAAAAAAAATATGAGTGTATTCTTTGTGAATTATCGCTTGCTTTAACGGTGAAGGAAAACATCGTGAGGAAACCTGCATACCTGAGAAGTTCTCTATAGGAATTTTGAGGGTGCGTGAAGTCTACCAATCCGCACTAGGCTAGCGTGGTGGACTAAGGCCTAATCCTTGTCAGTAGTAGAGGAGGCCCGTGCCCAGCAGTGGGACAGTATAAAACAGGGCTGATGATGATTTGATGTGTAGGCACAATAAAGACGTTCAACTACGCAACAAACGGCCGGCACCTGTCGGATCAGGAGTACAAGGCGTGCGTGCGCCGCAACGTGGGGCGCTGCGGCGTGCGCTACGTGCCGTGCGACGCGCGCTCCTTCAGGATCGGGCTCGGCGGAGACGCGCCCGACCTCATCGACCCCGCCGGTGAGTATGGTGCAAGCTGGAATTGCAATCAATCTATTTTCAGATTTTATTGTTTTTTTTAGATTATAATGTTTTGCCGACATTTCGAAGACTGCAGCATTCATGGTCACAGGGGGAGGGGGGTACTGACCATAAATCTTGGGCAGTGCTCTGTATGGCGTAGGTCCTATGGTAGCTATTTCCTTGACTGGAAGCTTTTATGTTAGTGTACTATAGTTGCTAGGTTGTTGCCGAATCATTTCATAGTTGAATGTAGAGGAGGAGGAGGAGGAGTTAATAATAAAATACGTAGAGAGGAAAAAAAAACAAAAAATAAAGACCAATTCGTTTTTTTATTGATTTTAAGATAAAGTCAATTTGAAACACTAGTTCAGTTGAGAATTGTAGACTTAAATATTGCTTTATATTTACGGTGTCAGATCCCCTCGGCCCTGGCGGGGCTGGCGGTGCTGGTACCGGCTTCTACGGACCTGACGGTTCCTTCGTCCCGGGCAATGTATCAACTCCAGTGGACATGGAAAATGGTTCCAAAAATTTTAATCCCCATTTATACTTATTGTTTCTTACTTCTACCTGGTCTTGTCCATTGCTCCTAAACCTTCTTCATACACATGGATCTTAAGTATCTAAGATGGAAAATGGTTCACTACTATATCTTCTTGGGGTATCAAAAGATATTCTGTTCACAACTTCGTAAAATACAACTGCTTCACGTCCTTTTTCTTTCAAAGGCATGCGGTGGTGTTTGGCACCTTTGCATAATTCAATATCTATTTACAATGATACTAAATTTTTTGAAAGCAAGCCTGTATATATAGTGAAGTTATGAAGATATTCCACCTTCCATACCACGAATACGGAATACGATCTCTCTCTTGATCACTCTGTATCACTTCCGCACTTTATGCCACTCATGATGTTACTAGGGTGATGCCCTGACTTAGACTAAGGGCGCAAAATGATTAGTTATTTTTCACTGTTTATGCCTTGCGCGCCCGTGACGTCACAAAACGGCCCAGCGGAAGATCAGCGCTGGTTTTTTTATCAGCATATGCTGAGCTGGGGTCGCTTTTGTGACGAGCAAATAGATTTAAGTATTTTTGTTTTTTGTTAATTATTACGTAATTTTGCTTGTTACCAATAAATATTTTCTTTCTTTCAAAAATGACCATGGTTAAGTATAGGGCCATGCATGGGTGCAGTTATAGAAGGTCACCGGTCACATGTTAGTTACCTCACTGTAAGGTTCTTTTTTGTTGGATGTAATGTAAGGGAATCACAAGCCTAGCGTATAACTTCAACTCATGGATGGCACTGTATAATTATATTGTGTACCACACTGACTGATGCCACCTCTTCATCTCAACATACGTATGTTTTAGTCACACAACCGGTAATGAACCCAGTTTCCGACGAGCCGAGTGACGATGACGGCTCTGGGATGGATCCTCAAATCGAGACGCCGTCGGAAGACGAAGGACCCGTCATGCTGTCTAGGGTAAGAGATTTAATACTGATTCCGATGAATATTTCTTTAAGGGTGTTGTAGAATGTAACTTTTGTTGTGATTATTATTTTTTATGTCTTTTATTTTTATAGATATTTGAATCTTGTTGTTTTATTTGGTTAGTTACTTACTCTGAAATAAACACTCGTATCAATAACATATCTTTTTACTTAATTGTATAAATAACTCAGAACATATATACCAATTACTTACAACAAAGGGTTAATGTCCAAATAATGTTAATGTCTATAGGGAATTACCCCTTTATTCATAGACGTTATTTATAAGGACGGAGCATTGCTGTGATAACAAGTCTGTTTCACAGCATTGTTTATCTGACAGCTTGCTCTTTGTTTAGCGTTGTTTATCTGACAGCCAACTAAATTCAAGTTGTATTTCAATATTAGCCAATCATAACGGCCCTGTCTCTACGCATTGCGAAGGCTGCCATGCCGTCAGCACTGAGAAACAGACTTATTATCACAGCAATGCTCCGTCCTTATAAATAACGTCTATGAATAAGGGGATGAGTGCCTAGAATTTTGTGTTTTAGATTTAAACTGTGCAATGTCTGTTAGTTATCACTAAATATTTAGTAAATAGTAAGAAATATGGTAAACTACGCTACTGAGAGTTATGACTGAGTATTAAGATTTTAAATAGTAGAAAAAATACTGAACTATTATCTTTATAATTATAAAGAGTTATACTAATTAGTTTGCTAATGTGTTACTTTAAAAAAATGTCTTAATAAACAACATAGCAATTCTCTATTTATTTCGGTGATAAATATAACATTCCAATTTTTTTATCGTAGTGCCGAACCAAATTTATATTATATTTATAACTGTTTTTTAAATAGAAATTTAAAGATAAATATATTATGAATATTAATAATTATATGGCGTCTTAACAAAACACTGCGCCGTTACAAATTAATGTTAATTAAATATTAACATTGTACTAACTGGCATGCGAAATACTAAGCCCTGCAGATCCTTTAATAAATACTACACTCAAACATTAACAAATCATATTCAATATCTTAATAAGAGTGATTTTAAATGAATAATTATATTTATTGAACGATGCATTCATTAAATAAAATTTATCATGTTATTTAATTATTGTTCATGGCCTGCGTTTAATTAATTTCATAATTCATTTTACAATTTAATTATTATTTATATTATACAAATAAATAAAATAAACTATAATTATAAGGCTGATTTTTCAATCATAAAATGATTCTTATATAAAATATAATTTAAACAAATGTAAAATTATATTCGTACGAAAATTTAAGTTTAATTAATCGATACTTTGTTTGTGAAATTTTAATGGCATTGAAAAATCAACCCTGATAGGAATCAAATTAATATCATATTTACAAACGACTACATATTTAAGTACTTATAACATTTGTGTTCGAGGGAGCGTGGGGTAATTAATTGTGGTCGTAATATTAATTTATAATGCGGGGGAAACCGACAATGTTTCGTATAGCGCTGGTAACACGCGACGCGATCATCGGTTAACCGGCCTTTTAATTGTTAATATTGGAATTCTTTATAAAAATACAGGCCAATATGGTTGTTAAAATTTCCTGATACAGAAGTTACTAAATTATAAATATATTGTTGCTGTGTTTGAGTGGAACTTGAGTGATAGTTCCCTTTTTCTTCTTTTTTTTTTGGGCAAAAATGCGCTATCGGTTGCTAGCGATAGCACACCACATGGGGGGCTAGTGGTACGGTTATGTTGGTTTCATCGGTCTTATTGCACTTAGATAACTGGTCGGAACCGGCACCCTGCTATATTGATGCATTGTGTGGTTTCGCTCTCAAAAATCATTAAAAACTAGCTTACCCGACAAACGTTGTCCAGTCTGAACTATCTATGCACGTGCGCATTCTGTCGATCGCTGACAGTTATTTCAAACCACTGACAGTTATGTAAAATTAATATCGTCGTTAAATTTTCTAATTTTACGCGCAATTTTTTGAATTTTTTCTTTCATAAGAACCTCCTCCCGACAATAACAAACACAAAAAAAAATAGTGAAATCGGTCCAGCCGTTCACGCACGATGGCGTGGCCAAGGGAAATAGGGCTTCATTTTTATATATATAGATATACAAATAATTATTTATAATTACTATTGCTACCATAACCATCCCAGCTGAACTAACCTCACTAACCACATCCAGATCTGGAGTTATATGTGGTCTTGGTTGGGCGGGCAGAGCTGGTGGGGCCGCGGGGCGCGTTACCATGGCAACGCGTGGGCTCGCTGGTCGCCGTACGCGCAGCACTACGGCGACGACTCCTTCAGGTACTTCGGGTACGGGAACTTCGGGGTGGGGCTCTCGGGGTACGGGAGGCAGCGGTGCCAGGACAGGATCACCATACCGTGCGAGAACGAGTACTTTGTGTCGGTGAGTTCATTTAGTTTTATATAACACTAGCTATTGCTCGCGACTTGCGTGATAAAGTTTTTCAGGGATAAAATGGAGGATTTAAGTTATACTTCTAGAAATATATCAGTGAAGACTGCATTTAATTACATGCAGTAGTTTTGATGTGATGCGTGTACGAACATTAAGACAGACAGACAAAAATCCTAAAAACTGTTTTGGCTAATTAAGATCCCACGTATTAGTTTTTCTTCAATATCTATAATGTGCAATTGATTGTATGTGATTATGAAGACGTACACATAATGCAAACCCATCGCCTGGTTGGTAGTTCGCAGGGGCGTAGTACCGGCCGTACGCTCAACTAAAAGGATCAATTAGAAAGAAGAAAACTTCATCGCTTTAAATTCAGTTTCTTAAATTGCCTTAAAAATCACACCATCCCGGAGGCGTTGAGATTGATGATCGTATGATTAAAATACTGGCATACGGATTCGAATCTCTCTCTTTGTTGTGTGTGAAAGTGTTAGAAAAATAGCTCAGTGCCCTGAGTGTTTGGTGCCCCAAACCAATACGTTAATATGCTAATGGTATCGCCTTAAACCCATTCTACTTGAAAAGTAAGTAATAGTATAAGTTTGGAAACCGCACGGATAAACACAGAATTAAGTTGATTATTTACGGATCCTAATCCAACTCCAGTAATCAAGTTACACTGTATGTTTCGAAACTGCAAAAGTTCTGCAAATCGAGGGTAGTTGAGAACGAGCTAGTTGTATTCGAAAACATTTTGGATTGAACTAATTGTCGATGAGTGTTAAATATCTGCACCGATCTAGATGTTGATACCATAAAAGCTGATGAAGGAAGGACATTATAGTTAATCTTGATCTATCTGTAGTGTTAATCTTTTAAAATAATATGGTGGCAGTATTGGACGCAAAACGAAATGGTAGCCCTTCTCAGACCAAAGAATGTTGTTTGGCAATGGCTAATTATATTAACCTGCCATAGTAGCCCACGTAAGTGTGTCGCGTTCCGAGATTAGCCTGTGTATACCCGGTTCCAAGAGGCCGGCACAATTGTGTCGACTGCTGAGGGGTAATCATCTCTCGTTAGTCGAGATTCTATTATAGATATTATAGATTGTCGTGCAAATATAAAAATCAAATTAAGCGGCATATATCGCAAATAATTTGCTCAACACAATTTGTTAACTTATAAGGCATACGATTTATTTTGCAAAATGATATTTGTTGCATGGCTTGAATACGCTAACACCAGCACAATATCGGAAAATCTTGGCAATACAAGTTTTGTTCGAGAAAGTTCTTAAAACTTGTACAACTGTCTATCCATTGAACATTACCAACTAATCCAACTGTTAGTCGATAACAGTGTTTGGACTACACTACATTAGCCCGGACTGTGGGTAGTTTAATTAGTTTGTACTTACTGGCATCTTTGTAACATGTTGCAATAGTTTTGTATTAGTTATTCAAATTAACCTAGGATTTAATTATGGTTTTTAAAAAAAATTTTTTCTCCCGACGTTTCAAAGACTGCATCCTTCATGATGACGGGGCGGACTGAGGTGTTGTTCGTCGAAAAGTCATAGTACTTATACGTATTATTTAAGTACTGTATTTACCTACATTTTACAGTACAAAGTTTACATGTTTAGCTGTTGACGATCCGATCTATTAAGAATGAGTTCGCAGTCTCTTGAAGTCAATTATTTAATAAATTATCACAAAATTTCAGAAACCACACTGCATTGCCTCATCACTATTCTTTTCCTACAAGCTCGGCAGCACACTCACGATCATTCAGGCGCGATGAACGAGAAAGTAAGATGACAGTATTTAACCGCTGTAAGACATAGAGCCACTGGTGCATCCACTTTCCGCCCGTGTATTCCCATGACGGAATAGAGAGCGAAACTAGTCATATGAGGGACAAACTCCATACTCCGAGCTGATACTGAACACAAAACCCACTTTGACCGACCCGGGAATCTGACCAGACACCACAGCACGACAGTCGTACAGCGCTCAATACGTTACACCACCGAGAAGCTCCAAGGGTCCATAATCTGATTCCTGCCGACTTCCCTTTCCTAATATATGTAAAGTCTAATCATTAGGACGATTTGCAGACCGGGTTCCCTTTAGAAAACCTGGAGCTACTATCATTATCATCAGCCTACAATTGTCCACTGCTGAACATAGGCCTCTCCTAAAGCTACTACTATTATACTAGTTACTGCCATAGAGCTATAATACAGTCTAAACCAACCTCTAAAGTACAAATTGGGGTGTTAGTTTGCCGAAACGCTTTGGAGACAGCGGGGTGGTACAGAGTAAGTCTTTGTGTCAATACCCGCGCCGGTGAGGTAAATGGCTCGGGAGTGTTTGTATAGCTAGTTTGAACTGCAGAACGGGACGTGGACTCTGTTTTATGCAAATTTGGAAACGTATTCGCTTTGGTTATATGAAATTATGGATGGACTTGATAAATGTAATGGTTAAAATTGTAATGTTTTTAATCATTTTTAGGATGGTGTGAAGCGAATGACTCATCAGCCCGAGCTGGCTTCTTTCTTAACTTTATGGTCGTTCATTTATTCTATGTCCAACATAAATTGTCTTTAGTTTATATAAGCGACTTTATCTAAGTAATAATTCAGTATACTCATGTACCTTGACTTATCATAAGTGCAACTATGTTCGCTTACGTGATGAATAAAGCATTTTATTTTATTTATTCAAAGGGTTTCGCCGATATTGTAAACATCGCCAACAATTATTTGTCTATCTTGGTTTTTGGTTGTTGCTTCATTTTATTTGTCATAAAATAAATGTATTTTAATATCACCTGCAGATGCAAAACATCTTGTAATAATTGTTTTAGTATCCTTACATATTATAAAACAAAGTCCCGCGTCTGTCTGTCTGAATGCGATGATCTCAAAATGTACGCAGCGAATTTCGATGAAATTTGGTATGGTATATAGTTCCTGGGAAGGTATAGGGTACTTTCCATCCCGGGAAATATATAGCGGGACTTTAGCCCGGGAATAACTTTCTCACGACGGCGAAGTTACAGAAGCTCAAACATTATATATGACCTTCGCTTATTCAAATTTGTGTTTTTTTTAGAAGTAGTTATTCTCTGGATGCTGTGTTTACATAATACACACATACTAACGCTTTTTGTCTTGAAAAGAATAGGCGTGGGCGCAACTGATGCACACACTTTCTGTCGTGCGTATTCCGTCCTATAATGTGATAGGAGGCGAGCCTATCGCCATATCGGGCACAAATGCGAGACTCCAGGCCAATACTGAGTGGAAAAACCTCATATCACTGCCTGACCCAGGGATCGAACCTTAGACCTCAACACTGCAGTCGTACCGTAATACAACTACGCCATTCAGGCAGTCTACATAATATCTTGCTATAAATGTACCGTTTTTTTCAGAGTTCCTATGGCACAGGGGTGTGCGACCCCCACCACTGCGGGAACACGTTCTGCCCCGGCCAACACGAGCAATGCAGAGTGGAGACCTCTGTAACGCCCTTTGCAGTGTCCGTGCATTTCGGACCCCCAACTATAAAGCGAAATCCTGAAGAGAATATCGGAGTGTGTCTCAGGTACACCCAGCTGCCTTGTGATTCTTAGTCAATAGGATTAGTTTGAAATCGAATCTTGGACCTTGTGTTGGTAGATAATACTGTCAAGTTCAAGATAAAAAGGTTTTAAAGTAACAGAAGTGTTAAACAAAAAAGAAAAGACTTTTTTTATAAATTAAATTTTCGTTTAAAGTATTTTGAACTCTATGTCATTTAAAGTCAGCATAAAATTTCTAAAGCCAAAACATCGTGTAAACGGTACAGAACATTAAATATAAAATTCCTTGTTACTATTATAGAAAATAATTTAAGCGTATGCTTAGACTCGTTACGGAAATTAGGGGCCATTTCCACGTGCGAGTATATCGCGGCGTTTATATTTCTACATTCTAGTTTAAGCTTCAAAAGGCTTTGCTAATGTATTATGTGATTTTGGATGATAATTTATAAATTCTGAAATTTTCGTATATCTACGCCTTTAAACTTATAAATAAATATCTGTTTATTGTCTGATCTACATATCTATTATTTTTAAACGTTGTGAAATTAAAAAGGCAAAACTAGGCAACTCTGTTCATGCTGACCGCGACAGCGGTTCGGGCAGCGCCGGTGTTTAGTCTCTCCTTACTTATGTATGGATTACAAACCTCTCCTAACTCCTAACTTATGTATGATTACATTGTTAATCGATGTGCTTGTGTGTTAATGGATCCACGAATATATTTTGTACGGTGTTTATATACTTTTGGGACGATTAAAAGCCATCAATTATTTATAATTTCTAAAAATATTTTTAAGATTTTCATTTTCAGCCCTAATCGTTACTTTAATTTTAAACATGCAGTACATCTATGATTCATTTAGTTAATTCATGAATACCGCTGCGTGTAATGTCGATGGACATGGCCCCTAATAGAAATCTCAGAAGAATTTTCTTAAAATGTTTTTTAATTTAATTAGGTGCCATCAAGTAAACGAATTCTACTTTGTAAATATTTATACTCTTTAAGTGCTTAAATGTTTATTTATTTTAATGTTATCGCCTTTGTGTTATTAAAATATGTTTTGAATTAATATTGAGTTTTTATTCTTAGTGTGCATTATTTGATGTTAAATACAGTGTCGTCAAATTAAAGTTAATTAACAAGAGTTGAGTTTAAAGTCTATCAATCCGTACTAGGCCAGCGTGAGGGACTAAGGCCTAATCCTTCTTAGTAGTAGAGGAGGCCCGTGCCCAGCAGTGGGACAGTGTATAGGGCTGATATTATTATTAATTAAAGTTGCTACATCCCTTAATGGCCGTAAAATTACGTCTTTTTTTAGACGTAGTTTGTTGATTTAAATGATTCGTTGGAACGCTTTTGTGTATAATTTTACCGTTTGGTTATGTTTACTACTAATTTACATCTGAATGATGAAAAAGCCACATCGCTTCAAAATTAGAGTTGTAGACCACACTCCTCCTTAGAACTAAAGTGATCTAACTCAAAATGTATATTTTTCTGATTTTGTTGTAAAACGGCCGACGAACGACATGCTCTATAACCTTATGATAAGAAAAATACAAAATTAAAGAATAGAAAAAGATTCTCAATTCACCGCGACCATTTCATTGCCTTTTATATTGTTTTCAAAACTTTTTTGTTTCCCACAAATCGTCTTTTGTTGAGTTAGGTCGTCTTAGTTCTAAGGGTGTGATATAAAATGATGTAGTTTCATAATGCCCAGTAATCATCTCGCCTACCTTTTTGCACAAACACTCACAGAGCCTCGCAGATACATAAGAAAACGCATAGCATGTCTTTTTATGTAGTTTATATGACCTAATATTCCAAAACAACATTCCCACGTATCTAGCAGAAAAGTCCAGCATTTTCAACATGAAATAACCGCGACGCACGGAGAAACAAATTGAAATGTCACAAACGAATGCAATCGATTCACTTTTAATATTTATCGAGATTACACCGCGGTAAAAAAGCGACGATAGCCTAGTTGGGTATGGAACGGTCTGCCGAGACGAATGTCCGCAGGTTCAAATCCCAAGGGCACACACCTCTGACTTTTCTAAAAAATCATGTGTGTATTCTTTGTGAATTTATCGTTCGCTTTAACGGTGAAGGAAAACATCGTGAGGAAACCTGCACATCTGAGAAGTTCCTCTGTAGGAATTTCGAAGGTGTGTGAAGTCTACCAATCCGCACTAGGCCAGCGTGGTGGACTAAGGCCTAATCCCTCTCAGCAGTAGAGGAGGCCCGTGCTCAGCAGTGGGCAAGTATATAATACAGGGCTGATATTATTATTATTTACACCGTGGTCGCTAAGGAAGTTATAGCAGTAGAACTATTATCACATAATCATGTTAGTGCTATCTATCTTAGTATAGGCGTTACATATCAACTACAGCCATTGACGTATATTAAAATCAGTTTGAATGGATGACAGTTCAATTTAGTCGAACACAGTGAATGTTCGGAACGTCAAATCTAGTACGTAGTACATATATGTCGATGACTCCAACTCACATGATCATCACAACTAACAAACTAATTCTAAACCATTCGGAATATAAGGAAATGTTAAATTACAGCAAATTTAAGCCGACATTCCCGAAGCACAAAATTACTTTTGCTACAATCTCTGTTTTTGTCCACATATATTTATAACAAAATACAAAATGTTGTATCAAAACATTATTTGTGCATTAAGCAAAAAAATCTGTTAATGAATCAATGAACAATTATGTACCTGTAATTTGGAGAAATTTACATTATTATTATTACCTAGTATGCGTGGAATACTATCATAATATAGTTGGATGTTACTCCATCTTAATATTATCATGATTTTTACTATCATCAAATATCCTTGACATAGTTTAATATTTTAAGGCTGTTTTACAAGTAATTCATTTGATTTATACAGCGAATGTAGATAGTACTCATTTTATTACTTTATTAAGAGCTTAGTTTAGAGCGTGACTTTTGTATTTGTCGGACACTTTTATGTGACGAGATTTATTTGGAAATTGTGAACCAGATCCTTATACTTCATGCTCAATATTATGGGCATTCTCTACCAGTCAATCCGAGGCAGTAGAGACAAAAGATATGTAAATATACACCAATTAGCATCAATAAAGAAAATGATTAAAAAAACTTCACCCAAAACACGAACAAAGCAATTCCACAGCGAGTAAAACAATCCCGTTGAAATACAATATGAAACAAAACCAAAAACAAATTGGAACGACACAAACGAATGCAATCGATTGGAACTGTTAATATTACAGAGAGCTGGATTACCGAGACGATGGAAATATTAATAGTTTAACTTTGTTCACGGACCAGTTCAGAAACTCTGACTGAGCTATACAGTTAGGTATACAAGTATATTAACCAATCCGCACTAGCCCAGCGTGGTGGACTAAGGCCTAATCCCTCTCAGTAGTAGTAGTAGGAGGCCCGTGCCCAACAGTGGGACAGTATATATTACAGGACTGATATTATTGTACAAGTATATATTAGATCCTTACATATAAAATTGGCGTTTTGTATGGAAGGAATGCAAAGTTGATTTTTTTGTAAATTAATTAATATTAAATTATAAAATTAATCAAATTATACACCATTTTTACCTAAGCCTTTAGAGAGTTTATTGATTCTTACCTCTATGGTTTTTTTTAGTTAAGGAATTAATTAAATCCCTATGAAATAGCTAAAGTGCATAGATAACAATGGTGCATACTTTCATTAATTAACTATATTAAAAAAATCGACTTCGTAATCTTCCCATAAAGGCCAGTTGCATGTATAACCTAATATAATCTTAATCGGAGACCGATTTTTTGTTTCAAAATCAACATTCCTATCTAATAAAACTTAACATACTAATTGCAAAATGCAAGTATAAAAACAAAACTAGGTTCACTATTAATTACAGAAGCTATTGTATTACTGATCTAACTACAAGATCTAACAGATTAATTTCCCTATGTAGATACACCTACAAGCTAAGACACAGCCTCCACAATCGTGGGCTAATCGAATGGATATTGGATTTGCATACAAAAGCCCGGGGCGGTCACGTGACCGACGTCCTATACCCTCTAGTCTCTACTAACAATATTGACATGGTTTTGATTTACATTGTATTCTTATAACGAGATTTATGGATCGTCAATCATTTTCTTGATATATATTTTATTTCTTTTATGGTTAGCGGATCCATGATGTTTATTTCAATTAGTATTGAAGGTGTTTATGGTTGGTGAACTCATACTACTTACCATCACAAAACCTTATCTTAAGTGATCATTTGCTCTTTTCAATTTTATAAAAAAATAAACCGAATGTTAGACATTAAAATAAAACTATTTTACGGATTTTATTGCGGTTTTTTACATATAATTTTTCCCGACGTTTCCGCCCCGTGACCAGGAAGGCTGCAAAGTCTTCGAAACGTCGGGAGAACATTATAATTTATAAATCGCGAATGAATGTGCTAAATAGTTTTAATTCAAATATAAAAATGTTGTTAAAAAGTACCTTGTATATATGGTAAGTGATTACGACTGCGTTTAGTCAACTAAACATCAAGAGGTAGGTATTTAAGTTATTAGATCGACATAAATTAAGGTGGAATGACGCAGGATGGAGGCCTTTTACAATCCGTCTAAGAACACAAAATGTAACAGCAAAACTATCACTTTATATTTTTGAAATTGATAAACTTCATACTACAATGAGTAATATGAATAGCTCTATCCACGCTGTATTATATACTGTCCCACTGCTGGGCACGGGCCTCTGCTACTATTGAGAGGGAATAAACTTTAATCCACCACGGTGGTCAAGTGTGGATTGGTAGACGTCATACACCCTCAAAATTCTTAAAAAGAACTTCCCAAGTATGCAGATTTCTTCACGATTTTTAAAGTTAAAGCACGTGATAACTCATAAAGAATACACACATAATATTTAGAAAAGTAAGAGGTGTGTACCCTTGTGATTTAAACCTGTGGAAATTCTCGGCAGTACGTTCCACACTTAACTAGGCTATCGACGCTTTTCACTACAACGAGTACTGGAAATATATTTTTTATTTCATACTACCCAATTTCTAACCCATTTGTGGCCGGGAAACGTGCAACCAATCGAGAGCACGTTATGTCATGGCTTCAAACAATAGCTCATTGATGGGCGCGGGCCAGTTGATCCGGCTCGTTCGAGCTGTCTGCAACGCCTGTTGGACGTCCGCTCTCCAGCTGCGAATAAAATCTAGCTAGGTTTGTATTCATTTAATTTTTTTGTACGTGTACGACAAAGTTAGCCTACTGGACCTGATGGTAAGTAGAGTAGGGTTCAATATAATGTCGACTGACGAGAAATGATTACTCCTTAGCAGTCACACAATTATCCCGGTCTGTTGAAACTGGGTATACACAGAAGGATCCCGGAATACGACACTGTCAGTGGTTTGAAATAACTATCAGCGATCGACAGAATGCGCGCGTGCATACATAGTTAAGACAGGACAACGTCTCGGGTCAGCTAGTGAGATATAAGTTTTGTATCGTATTAACGAAGATCTTGTTAACAAATATTAGGATATGACGCAAACATTTATATTGGAAGCCTTTCTACATTTAATTCAAAGCTTATTTCTTCACTTAACACTTATTTACCACGAAGTAAATATAAAAATCGTATTTTAAGACATTTTTGAGAAATCAAACAGAACTTTGATTCCTGCCTTATTTTGTAGCGTAGGTATTTGAAATCTTAAATCCTGGTGCTTAGTTTGCGGCACCTCATAGCGATTTATAAGAGCGAGCAGATAGTGTGACCTCGATGTATTTTGCCGAGCTATCGTGTGTGAGGCACTTTATCTGAGATTTATGTACGGCCTGATAAGGCGCCTGTAACCTGCTTGGGACCTCGGGGACTAAGGCCTCGAAAAAGGCAGAGCTAATTTTTTTAGCATTATTTTGTGATCATAGAATCAAAAATCAACGTCTTTGGGCTTAGCGGCGAGGTTTGATTCTATGATATAAAAAATGTTGTTCGAGATTGCAATTTATGCTCTATAAAATAAGCTCACTGATGCTTGCATTTCGAGTCTGTTAGAAAGGGAAACTACAACTCTATGTTTGTATCCAAGTAAAACATACTACTATGCGTATATCATATACATATATCTGTTTATTATTATGTATAAAGCAATGTGGTTTAATTACTTATTATTTGGCAGCATGGCCCTTGACCATAGCCGATTCATTATGGAACAAATAAAAAAAAAATTGGTAAATTTTTTGTTAAGAGGCACGAAATGGTTTTTTAGCATTTTCTACACATGGAAATATTATTTGGCAAAAATGTAGAAACGTGCAACCGAGCCACGTCATGGTAACTACTCACCACTATTCACCAATTCCCACGTGCCAGAGATGCTTTGCAGTTGTATAATGAAGAATAGGATTTATTGGGCACCCAATAATCAAGAAAGTTTGCAATTAACAAACAGGGAACAAGTAGTAATGGGATTCACTTAAACAACACTTGAAATAAAAAACAGACAACTTTCCAGAAAATCAACTTTGAAGTTCTTCAGTAGAAACCCAAGCGAAACTTTGTGAAAATACTTATTTGGATGTTTGTCAGAAGTAAACACAAAAACAGCTGAACGGATTTAGATGTTCACAGATAGTCCATGTCCTGGATTATCACATAGGCTATTTTTTATCCCGGTATTTCGCTTCCATAGAAAATAATACATTTTTTTTAAAATGGACGGCGCTGGCTCCTTTTTGTATTTTTAAAGCTTAAAATAGATGGCGTTGACTCGGTGTAGTGTCTTTGGGGCTTTGGACGGCTTTTCACGCAGCCGAAGACTACGCCCGCCATCGACAACTATTAACCAATAATATTTTAATTATCATCGTATCGTAATTTTAAACTAAGCGTCGCCGGTTTCGTGGCCTTGTCGTATCAAAGTAACCCTGTTTTTCCCTCCCAAGCGACAAAGTATCGAAATTAAAATCTGTTAAGTTTGGAACTCACCAACCACTCTGCCGGTTAGAAGTTTCTTTAACTTATTCATTAATTCACGGGTGGATTACGAGAAAATACACCCAAATTTTAACCTTAAATGCTTGCGTCGACGATTTTTTTATAGTAGAAGGTAGTTTAACTAATGGAAAGCATGAACCACAAATTACACATTACGATGCTGCTAGAAGAGTTAGGCCTCAGTTGTCGATCTTATGGGACTAACATCTGCATTAATTTCTCCTTGTCAATCTAATTGGTCTATGGTACGCAATAATAATTGTATTTGTGGTTATTTTCTGTAAGATAATATTATCCTCACATATAAAACAAAATTCCCCGCGCGTCTGTATGTCTAAATACGATCAACGTAAAAATTGTAAAACGGATTCCAGTGAAATTTGGTATGGAGTTAGTTATCCTGGGAATGATATAGACTATTTTTCATCTCGGAAAAAAATTATACAAAGCCGCGAGCAAAAAGTAGTACTTATATAATAATACTAGTATTATATTACTATATTTACTTCTACTAATCTATACTTCTATACTATTATATAAAGCTGAAGAGTTTGTTTGTTTGTTTGTTTGAACGCGCTAATATCAGGAACTACCGGTCCAAACTGAAAAATTCTTTTTGCGTTGGATAGCCCTTTGTTCGTGGAGTGCTCTAAGTTATATATCATCACGCTATGACCAATAGGAGCGGAGCAGTAATGGCTAATCTCAGGAACTACCAGTTTGAACTGAAAATTTCGTTGTGTTGGATAGCCCTTTATTTGTGGGGTGCTATAGGCTGTATATCATCACGCTATGACCAATAGGAGCGGAGCAGTAATGAAACATGTTGCAAATACGGGGACAATTTATTAGTTTTGAGAGCTTCTGTTGCGTGCGCTGCGTAAACGGTTAAAGTTATGCAACAATGATGTATGACGGGATTGTTTCACTTAAAAAGTTCTAAATAATATAACAAAGTCCCCCGCTGCATCTGTCTGTTACGTGTTAAACTCAAAAACTACCCAACGTATTAAGATGAAATTTGGTATGGAGACAGTTTGAGACCCTGGGAAGAACATAGGCTCCCGGGAAACTACTATTTTTATAACGGAAAACTTTAGCTTGAAAAACTTTATAACGCGGGCGGAGCCGCGAGCAAAAGCTAGTACTATTATATAAAGCTGAAGAGTTTGTTTGTTTGTTTGTTTGAACGCGCTAATCTCAGGAACTACCAGTCCAAACT